>NC_057765.1:17297849-17378334 GCF_010389155.1 Erigeron canadensis
AACGATCTAATTTAGATCGTTCTAGTTTCATTTTTTTTCAATACTTAGAAATTTTTTTCAAAATCTAAAACGATCTAAATTTAGATCGTTCTAGTTTCATTTCTAATTCAAGTTTTTTATAAAATTCAAATTTAATAAAAAAAAATTTCTTTTTCAGTTGTAATTCAATATTTCAAATGACAACAACAACATCAATTCAGACATTTCATGTAGAGATGTACAATTTTTTACTCAAACTGACTACTTGTCTCTTCAAACAACTGCTGATAACTTTGACAAAGCAAATCTTCTTTTGAAAACAATTTAAACATAGCTAAACAATAGTTTGATAACTTAACGAAGATTTTTCTCAACTCTCAATAGCTCATGATGCTCTCAAAGTTAACTATGACTCTTTGAAAGAATGCATTTGTCAAGTAACATTCTTAAAGTTGTTTCACCAACACCACATGTCCATTTAAGCCAATAAATGTCAAGACCTTGAAAAGACTGTCCATTCCCTCAAGCAAACCATTGAGACCTTAAGCAGTGAGAAAACCAATGAATGGTTAGAGCAAATGCAAGACAAGCAGATATTGAGTTTCTCACAAACAAAATGAAAGATATGAGACCAAATTGTGAAAAACATGAAAGACAGATTTCTGACTTAAACAGTTCTTGTTTTCTCAAAGAGTTGAATTGAAACTCTTCAAAAACAAGTTGAGGATTTGAAAGCAAACATTTGTTCTACCAAGAGAAAATCTACAAAATAGAACAAAATCCTTTTCTGGATTTCACTGCTTATTACAATAAATCAAAGATTGATAGATCAGAACTTCTTTTTGATTTGGGTTGTGAGAATCCAGCACATTTAGAGAAAATTCAAAAAGAAGATCTTGGTGCTTTGTATGATGAAAAATTTCTTCGCCTTGGCATGATTTAAGAATTCATCAGACCATCTGAGGATGACTTTGAGTCAGATGATGTTGAAAGACCAAAACCAATTCAAATAAACATTGATTATGTTGCTCTTAATGATACTTACAAGAAAACTCATAACAGATCAATTTATGAGTTAGAAGAAATAGACAACATTTCAGTGAAAGAAAATGAGTCTCAACAAGTGTCTTCACAATCAATTTCTCACAGAGCTTATATTCCACTACCATATTGGAAAAAGAAATTGAAAACCTAAAACAAAAAATTGAGTCTCAACAAAAGGTCATTGAACATCTGAAAACTCAAGATTATTCCCCAAAGGTAAATGAGACCACCCCTACCCATATGATGACTAATCATAATTCTGATGATTGCTCCACTCCATCCAATGGGAGTGAGAATTAAAAAAGTACTGCAGGATGATAGCATCTCTTCTCAAGAAATTCAAGATATGTCCACAACAATGTTATCATCATTTTTCAAGATTGAAGAGAAAATTCAAGCTTTGAAGGCTAAACGTCTTGCTTCTGTCAAGAAGGTACTTTCTTTTGAAACCCCTGTGATCACACCTAATGACCAAAGTAAAGTGACTTTAGAGAATAAAATTGAGATTCTTGAAAATCTTAAGGCTAAAGCAAAAGTATTGATTGAAAAGATGACTACAAAAACTGGTTCTCAACCAAAAAGTCAATCAAAAATTGAAAAGAAGTTAAACAACTTCTTTCAAAAAGCCTAAAGTTGAACCAAAGAAGGAATCTAAATCTAAGATTGCTCTAACTTCATTTTACTCACCCAAAGTAGCTTGCACCAGCTGTCAAAGGTAAGAACACCATTAAGGTTCATGTTTCATCTATTTCTAGAACCTCTGCTCTTAAACTATCTCTAAACATAGTTCAATATCCAAGATGTCAAAAACTAATCAAGTTTTCTCACAAAAGAAACATCTAAGGGTATAACTATTATAGGGATCAATATGGTTGGTTCACTGTTAAAACTCCAAAGAAACAGAATCCCAATCTTCAAACAATAACAAAAAATCACCATCAAGTGAAAAGTTCAATGAGTAAACAAATGTGGATTTCTAATTCATCAGTTAGAAGAATTTGGAAAGCTAATGATTACAAGAAAAATGTTTCAAACAAGAAAATATTTCAAATTTGAGTAATCTAGCTAACCAATGTCAGGAATAAAATCTAAATCTTCTGCTAAGATTTCAAAACCATTAATTGTTGATTCTAATGGTATTGTGATGAATTTGAAAAATAACCTCTTGTTCGTAAACCTCATTTGTATGCCATGACCAATTTTTCTAACACAAAAGGACCCATTCAACAGTGGTACCGAGAACAACTTAATTTTTTTTGTAGGTAATAAGGTCTGTGTTACGTATTTCCACTTTGGAAGATATTCAACACATGATCCTGGAATGAGTTTCTGTTCAAAGAACCATCTCAAATAAGTGCTTATTACCAATACGCTTACTTGCCTCTGCATGTTTTGTAAAAAATCCTCCATCTCTCTAGTTTCATTCATTATCTGTCAAACATTGATGCTATGCTTGCGTGCAATATGTTTTATATCATGCAATGATTGAGGGGGAGAGAAAGGATAATTCATAATCGAGGGGGAGTTTGTGTATTTGCACTATTTGATTAGAAACTCATTATTATTAGAAAAACAAAATATAAAATTTGAAAATTAGAAAAAACAAATAAAAATTAAAAAATTAAAATTTTTTTTAAAAAAAAGGAACCAATTTAGCCCATTTTAAATTTAAACCAATTTTTTTTACCCAACCCAGTCAAACAAACCCCCCATTTTCCTTATCTTTCTCTTTAAGGAGGGAAAGACCATCATTTTTTCTTATCTAAATCACATATACCCGTAAAACTACACTCTCACACAAAATCATCATAAAATTTTTTGTTGCTGATCATCAAAAGAAGTTAAGGGTTTTGTTTCAAATCGTTTGTGATCATTTCTTTCCATAACATCATCTAATTTCAATCACATCCACAGGTACTATTTCGAAATTGAATGTAGATCTCATTTTTTCGATTTTTCTTGAATTTCTCATTTCTGTTAGTGATTCTGTGTTGACATTGTGAATTAGAAGCATGTTTAGGATATGTGTAAATGATTATTACATGTTTAAATGCTTTATTTGATGTTTTTGAAAATTTAAAAAACCCTTCCCCCTGTTCTTGCGAAAATATGATCAGAGTATGTTTTTAAAAGGTTTGATGTGTTTCTGTTTAGATAATTGTGTTATGATAATGTTAGTTTGCATTATTCAACTGTTATGCCATGCTCAAATTTCAGTTTGATCCATTGAATGTGAATTTAGATGTATGTTTGGCTAACTGAAATAGTGTTGGCAAAGATATTTCATTTTAGAGTTGTTTGCTTCTAAAACGATCTAAATTTAGATCGTTTTGATTTCTAAACGACTTGGAAGTAAAATAACTTTACCATTCACCTTTCCTGTTCACCTTTCATGTTAATTCATTGTTAATCCCTTGAGACTGAGACCAAAACGATCTAATTGGATCGTTCTTGGGTCTGATCGCTGTGTGGTTTGAAAGTGTGTTTGGAATTCAATTGATGGGTAACTGAATTCTTATGAATTCGGTTCGCTCAAATCTGATACTTTTAAATGTAAAGAGAGATCATGTATTTGATGTCACTTTATGTTTTCAAAAATGAAGTGAAGTTTTTCTTAAAAGTTTTAAAACGATCTAAATTAGATCGTTTCATTTTTTTCTTCACTTCAAAAGTGTTTTTAAACTGACAAAACCTAAAACGATCTCTTATAGATCGTTTTACTTTTTCTTTCCCATACTTTACATTTTTTCTCTCTCATGAGAAACTTAAAACGATCTCTTTTAGATCGTTTAACTTCTTTTTTCCATTCTTAAACTTTTTCTCTCAAAAGGTTTAAAACGATCTCTTTTAGATCGTTTCATCTTCAGTTTTCCATACTTCATTTTTTTTCCTTAATGCTTTCAAAACGATCTAAATTTAGATCGTTTCATTTCCTTTTAACTGAGTTTTACTCAGAACGATCTAATAGATCGTTCTGATTTTCTATACTTAGAAATTTTTTTTTCCTTTCAAATTTTTATTTTCCTTTTATTCTTGTGTGGTGTGACAAATTGCTTTGTATGATCATATAATTGTCATATATATTTTGGAATACGAGGAATCGAACGCCTTTGTGTACTTCTTTATTATTCTCAAATATATCATACTTATATGATTATATCTAATTTTCAAAGTTCTATACATATCAAAGTATATAAGAGTACAAAGAATTGATCGCCTTTGTGAACTTCTTTGTAAATTTATATATGGAAAATATGTGTTTAACTATTCTGTGTTTATTTTATCATTACAAATAATTTATAAAGGATACACTGAGTTGATCGCCTTTGTGAACCTCTTTGTATCTTATATAACTTGTTTGTGTGAACCTTGTTATTTGCTATTCAAATATTATTTTTCTGTGTGTGTTAAATGTTTTGTGTCTCAAAATCAGAAAATATAAAAATAATGGATCATCAAGAAGAGGTTGGACATGATGAAGAGATTTCCATTAATGAATCGATTGAAGAATTCTCACAGCCGGAAATTCCATCAATATATTAGAAATAATAGATATCTGAATGATCCTTTCAATGCTCCCGGCTTTCCAATCATTTCAGCAATCTTCCATAATCATCCTCTTACTCATGCTCTCACAGTAAATGTTGATCTTGCTGAATCACATTTATTTGATATGTGGAGATCTATTATCTTTGTGCAACCACAAGATCCATCGTCTTCAAGGACTAAAGCCAAAGTTAAATCTCCAGAACTTCGTCGACAAGGCCATTTTCAATTTGAACTTCGTTCTGGAGAGAATACATATGACTTCGAATTCAATTTAGATGATTTCAGAAGATATTTAAGGCTACCAGAAGCAAACTCAAATGGGAGAAATGATTATGATACATTTGAGTCAAATGAAGTAATGTTTGCTGCCTTGATATCACTTGGCTATGACGGTCCTTTGACAAAACAACTGATTTCAAGCTGAAGAAGTTACCAAGAATTTGGTACTATGTGTTTTCTGGTCTCAGCAACTGTTTTCATCCATATACAAGAGGAATGGATAACATGACCCAGACAATGCTGTACATATTTTATGGGTTTGTGTTCAATCAGCACTACGATATTGCTCAACTTCTTTGGGATCAGCTGATAGTTGCAGTAAATGGAAAAATATCTGCTCCCAAGAAGTACATTCCATTCATCAGATTTCTCTCAGCAATTCTCCATAGTATAATCAGAACCAAGAAGCACAGTCTAAGGCTTCTTGCAACTGGGAAAGTTATTCTACATGCTTTCAAGTTTGTCAAAGATTCAGGTATTCCCAACTATTCCTACCTGATTCCATCATTCTTACTTGATATGGTTCCTAATTCTGATGATGCCAAGAAGGCATACTTGGACTGGATTAGAACAACTCTGGGACCGGTAAACCTCCCAGTTCCTACCCAAGTTGTGCATAGGTTGCCTAGTGAGGGGTCAAAGAGGAAAAGAAAAGAGCGTGAGGGTGAATCCAGTTCAGGTAGGCTTAAGAGTAAGAAACAAAGAAGTGCGAAATTTGTATTGAAGTTAAGCAAGAAAGTGTATCAGCAGAAGAAGAAGGGAAGTTCATCTAAGAAAAAGCATTTAAAAAGAAAACAACCAGCTGAACCTTCTTCTCCTACATCTTCTGAGGAAACTGTTTCTGAGTCTGGGACTCCAAAACCATTAAGAACACCACCTCCTAAAACCTCAACCATCAGAAGGTCACAATCACCAAAAACACCTTCACCACCTAGACATTCTTCACCAATTCAAACAACTCCACTTCCTGAAATTCTAACACTAGATCCTCCAGCAATGCCTCAATCACAATCAATTCCAACTCATATTCCTTCATCAACAATATCTACAACTGTTTTACTATCTCCTCCACCGACATACCTTCAAGGCCGCAGGAAGTCCATTCCTGTTCATATCAAAAAGAAAACATTCAAAGATCTCGCTTTGAGGATGATCGTTTTTCACAAGCTGAACTAGAAGATATGGCTGTTTCTGATATTGATTCATCTGATAATGATGCCAATCAGTTTGCTGATGATGTCATGGACATCCCGGAGGAACAAGGTGGAAATGAGGGAGGAGTTGAAAATGTTCGAGAGGATGAGAGGTCAGGGCTAGGTATAAGGCAAAAAGAAAACGTTAGCCTTCCATTAGTCAAAACCACATATACTCGCCGGGTTCGACCTAGGTTAGAAGACAAGAGCTCCCAACTCTTGCAAGGTCAAACCTCCTCCAGCCATTCGGAAGTCTCTCAACAGACTGACGTCTCATTTCAGCATGGGCAAAATCCATGTAATCCATCTCAGTCTCCTTCAGAGACTGTGGATGTTGAAGATAAAGAGACATCTGCCCCTCTCTTGACTATCGTTTCTGCACGTTTGTCTAGAACCCCTAGGACACTTACACCGATTGTTGTACCATTTGCACATCTAAGTGATGCTGCTGGAACAAACATAGAGAGCTCAGCTTTAGTGCCCTCTCTAGGATTGTTTGGAAGTCCTTCCATTGCTAACATTATGCCAGCTTTGAACGAAGGCACCCGTGTATCTGAATTGGCTCAGCGGCAGTTTGAACTCTCTTGAGTTCGAGCAGTTGCTGCGGCTATTCGTGCATTGGGTTTAACGGTTGATCTAAGTGACACCGGTGTTATGTTTGTCCACTTTCCAAAAGGTTCTGGTTGTGAAGCTGAATCATCAACTGTTGTTCAAACTCTTGAACCAACAGGAAATCCTGTGACAGTTATGATGTCGTCAGGTCACTCAGTAGAACCACTTGGAACTACTAATGTGCCAGTTTCTGTTACTCCTGATACTCCGATCTCTGAATCTCCAGTTGTTGTGACACTATCACCGATTGTTCGTAATTTAGTGACTCATTTGGTTGAAGGAATTGAACAAGGTCAAGACAGTGTATTACGTGCTTCAAGATACACTATTACTGGTAAACTTCCCATGGCTCAAACCAGTTCATCACCACGTAGATTGCTTACTGGTGGTACACTTAGAATTGGTTCTTCTGTTGTTACTCCAATTTCTCCACCTCCATCTAGACCAACACCTTCTATACCTCATATTTCAACTGTTACAACTGTTATTCCTTTGTCTTCTCAACCAATCATATCAACACCACCCCCAGAAATTCCAGCATCACCAACATCAATATCTACCACAACTATTCCAATTCAACAATCATTCCCTGATCCTGATTCTCCTGATTATTCTTCAAGTTCTTCATCTTCGTCAGAATCTGATATTAGTGATGCGTATCTGAATGACTATACTGCTAGTCGGCTTCATGAAAGTGGTATATCCACTGATACTCTCATTATGGCAGTCCTTCGTAGATTAAGATCTGAAGAGCCTAATTTGAACCCACCAAAGAGAGCCATATGTCATTCAATTCTTTTATATCTCTATTTCTTGGGTACTGACACTAAGCATAAGGCTGAAACTGAAGCTCTTCAAAAGAGAATCACTGAGCTTGACCAACAATGTCGACCGACCACTATCTTAAGGAGTCGGGATGATCAAAATCCTGATGATCAACCTGAGGGGGAGAATATTCAAGATAGTGGAGAGGGTCATAACATAACACAAGAAGCAAGTGGTCAAGAAAATATTGCTGATGTTGCTCAAAATGATACAACAGAAGGAAATCAAGATCAAGAGATACCTGAGCAAGTAAGATTTGAAAATGTGGAAGAAGTTGAAGAAGAATTTGAAAAGCATGATCAAAGTCAAAGTGTAGATATTCCTTCATCATCTCAAGCTCATCAAGTTCATAATTCTGATTAAGATGATTTGCCTCCGCTTGTTAAATACATCTCTCATTATTACTCAACAATGTCAAGTTCTGATCAATCAAGTGATCCTGATCCATTTCAACCAGGGAATGGGACTGATAATGATAGTGATTCTGATTCGGATGATTCTAATGATGCTCCACCAAGACCAGCTATGTCTCAAGAACAATTTGAGAAAGATATCTTTGAAGAGATTATCTATGATCTGAAAGATACAAATAATCTTGATAATCCAAGAGAGCTTAGCATGGGAGTTAGACATCCAAGAATTACTCGAGACAGAATTTGGCAAATCAATGAAGGGTATTTCTATGAGAATTATGCACAAATGCTAGATTTGAATACCAGGCTTGAAGAGTTAGTATGCAGGGCAAGATACATTGAAGAAAGAGCCTTCCCGATTTATTGCTCATCTGAGGAAAGACTCAACATGACCTTGAATAGGTTGAGAGCATTCTTTCTATTCAGACATCAAAATCAAAGGGATGCATAGTTAGAGATGATGAATGCTGAAAGTTTAGTTAGAAGTGAAGTGTGGTATAATCAGTTCCAGAGTCCAATTACAAGTGTGTTAACATTGTTTGCTCCTATCAAGTACCAAAACCAAAGACTTGTTCGATTTAGAGTTCGCAGAGCTGATGGTCGCATTTATGTTGTTCAAGAAGAATCTTTCCAATACTTGCCAATCTTTGACATCCTCTTTCTCTATAATCAGTATGCTCATCTGATTACAAAGACTCCGGATCAACTCATTGCTTATGAAGCTCTGAAGAGTCACATTCAGGCTTTAATCAGATATTATGAGTTTAATGATTTCCAAATTGGTCTAGAAAGGAGAACAAGAAGAATCAATCTCACAAGACCAAATCAGAGAGCAGGAGGATATGAATTGAATTCTTATCAAATTGGAGATCCAATAGAAGAATTGGATGGATTTGTTTTCATCAACAGCTTCAGAGGAAAAATCTTTATCCGTGCATCTGATTTTCCCAAGTATTCAGATGGCACTTTGAAATATTGTTTATTCTTCCTCAAAGCCATACATGATAATCCTGATCCTTGTGAAAATGAAAACATCCAGACTCAGAGAGAAAGACACATAAGACAGATCCAAGAGACCATTGATATGCGTTAAAGGATTAGAGATCTTATTGCTGCCAGGACAATTAGACCAAGAGAAGGAATTATTTATACTGAGACAGGTTCATGGGTTCTTTGGAATCCAAGTCATGAACGAGGTCCTCATAATATTTCTCAAGTTAACTTTCAAGACAACATCAGATTGCCCGATGAACGTCCAGAAGGTGCTAACTGGCATTTCATTCCTAAGAGGTATTTGAATGACTCTTGGAATAGTTACAAGAAAAGAGCTTTTTGGAGTTCTATGAATGATAAGCCATCAACATCAAAAGCAGCTCAAGATTACCAGAAAAGAAAGAACAAGAAAAGACGAGCAGAGAAAAGAAGGAGGAGAAACAGGAGGAACCGATGAAAGACAACCAAGCACTAAGGGGGAGAATGTTAGAAATTCAAAATAGTGCTTAGTTGTATTTCTTTACATTGTTAATTTGTATGTTTAATATAAGGTTGAGGGGGAGCTTATGTATTTTACTTAGAGTATAAATACCCCTCAAGCCTTAACTTTTTAAAAAATAAACTTTGTCACATTTTCCTAATAACATTTCCCAAGCTTTCCACACACACATATCTTCTCTCTCAATACACACACTAACACACACACATCCACCATTGTTATACACCTTACTTCCGCACCCGAACACGAATGATTTCTGGTATATTACAGTGGAGAGTGACAAAGATGCTACGTTTCGCGAACCTGCTGCTCCAAAGTCAGGTGTGGAAAATTCTTTTTCTATTATCTCCTGTTTTTTCTTTTGTTTTTGTTTTTGACAAAAAATTCCTTCTTTATAGACCTCCATGATCAAGAGATTTTAGAGTGGTTGAATGCTGAGGACATGAATGCAGAAGATGTTAAGAAAATCGACAATATGGACAATGAGACATTCCTTCGTGTCTTTAAAAAAGATCGTCAGTTCCATACGTACCTTGATGTGGTTATTGCAAGGCGTTTTTCTAGGATGTCTGTTGATCTTAGGTCCAAGAATTTGGAGATGCATTCCTTGTCAACAACAATTAAAGATTTGAAGGCTAGAGAGGCCCGTTTTGTCACTACTGTTGAAGCATCGGATATTGTTCAAGATTTGAGGAGACAAATTAATTTTTTGAAGGCAGATGCAATTGTTCATGATGAAGCAGTGTTGAAGTTGCAGGATGAGTTCGCTGCAGAGCGTGAGGTTTCCAAGACGTTATGTGATCAGGTTGATTTGTTGGAGGATAGGGTTAGGTTGGTTACCGAGGTCATTCCCTATGTGAACAAATCTTTGCTATATAGTGATGAAGTTGGGCAGCTGTTGGGGAATTTGACTTCCGCTGAGAGGGCAGAAGAAAGGTCCACCGTGTTGGAGGAGTTTGCTGCAGAGGGTAAGTGTGACCTTCGTTGCAGAGGTGATTTTGTTGCCACTGCTTCTCTTGACCTTGAGGTTGCTGACCAAAAATGGAAGGAAGCTTCTTTTCCGTTTCTGGAGAAAATTGTTGCTGATCCCAATGCTGCTGTGGAAGACTTGCTCAATATTACCCCTAATGTAATTCAACCTGAAGTTGCTGTTATCCCCCAATGACGGCCTACGCGCCTTTGTCGTGGCGAATGTGCCCTTTTCAAACAATCTTCTTTTGATAACAGCTTGTAATGCTGTTTTGGATAATTTACTTTTAATGTTTGTGGATATTTGAAACTTGTCTTGGTAGTACTAACCATGTTTGCAGCTTAAGAGTTGTCTTTTTTGCAGCTTGAACGCCGTCTTATGTTGCACATATTTGTTTTTGCATGCTTGATTTGTATGGATATATCCATAGGTGTCTCCTAGGACTATTGTTCCTTTCGTTATCTGGAGTTTTATATTTATGGGCGTCCCCATTTTTAAAAAATTTTGTGGCGCATATTTTTGCGTCTTATATTTTTTCCTATTCTTCATCTTTTTTTTTTATGTATGAATTAGGAGGGAAAGAGGAAACAAAAAGCCTTTATTGCATAAAAGTTGAGGTTACATACCATATCCTCTAGGCTTTGGAAAAAGAAAAATGTAATGGGCTTTATCAAATGGGCCATTCGTTATTATCCATGATATGGCCTGTCATTCATAGATATTTCGCCGCAGCCGTCTCGGCCTTCATTAGAAAGCTTTTTGGCCTTCCCTTCTAAGGTTGCTATTCTCCCATTCGTTTCGTACTTGATCAGGCCGTGCATTACGGATGGAATCATTCCGAACTTTTGAATTCCGGGCCTGCCCAAAATTGCTTGAAAAAAGGAAGTTCCACTAACTACCATGAATGTGATTTTCTCTTTTCGTTTCCAATGTCCCTTTCCGATTGTTGTTTGCACAGATAGTTTTCCTAACGGTTCGTCTGTGTTGCCAGAGTACCCTTGAATCGAAGCCCCTGCCTTTCTGAAGTTCATTCGTGACAAAGGGTTTAGCTTCCAGAATACTTCTTCGTACAGGACATTGCACTCACTCCCGGTATCTACTACTATTTCTTTTACCTTTGAGACTTCTAGGAGTGCTGAAATTATTAGGGGGTCTCTGAAGATTCTGCCGTTATAGATGGGTAGGAAGGTGACGATGGGTACATTCCCCCTGTAGGTCCTTCGGGACGAGTTTCCAATCTTTTTCTTCACGATGGTGTAGATGGTTTTGTCGGGACTTTCTTCTTGTCATCTGTGTCATCCTCCTTTTTAGGATATTGCTGTTGCCTGACGCTTTTCACCAAGTGTGACAGTTTTCCCTCGTTGATTGCTTTTTCAATTGCTTTTCTCAGTTGCCAACATGCATTCGTGTCGTGGCCATAATCCCTGTGAAACTCACAATATTTTTCGGGATCTTTCTTATTTTTGCTGCTCAGTCTGGGAGGTGTTGGGAAGGTCTTTGCTACACTTTCAGTGAGGAGTATCTCCTTCGGGCTCTTGTGGAGTTCTGGCAGGTTGAGCTTTAGGTATCCTTTTTCATCTTTGTTATACGGGCTGTATCTTGGCCTTTCTCTGTCGTTATTCCATTTCCCTTTCCTATTCGTCTGAGTCTCCTTGTCCAGAGTCGGGCTAATGTCTCCCTTCGGCACGGTGTCCCTTGCATCAAGGTATACGTGCGCTTTTTTCTGAACGGCTTCGTACGTTTTCGGGAGGTCTCTATGCAGAAATTCAACGAGTCCCCTGCTTTGGAGACCATGCAATAACGCCGATATCCTTTGTGACTCGGGAAGGTCCACGATATCTTCTGTTTCGGTGGTGAATCTGTCAAGGAACGCCCTACAAGGCTCTGTTTCCTTCTGCTTTACCCCATGGGTTGCCACATGTAGTTTCTTATGTTTCTTCTGTTGGCTAAATTGGGCTCTAAATTTTTCCTTAAGGTCTTCGAAGCTAGTGATGGACCCTTTCGCCACGTTTTTTAGCCATTCTCGGGCATCCCCTTCGAGTGCATACTTGAACATCCGACACGCAACTGGTACGTTCAAGACCTTCATCTTGGCCACGCCTTCGAATGCTTCAATGAAGTCATCCGGGTCGCTTTTCCCTTTGTATGTTCCGAGATAAGAGGGGTATTTTAGATCCTTTGGGAGGGGATAGTTCTGTATCCATGCGATGAATGGTGAGTTTTCGACGCTTCCCCCTACCATCTGCAATTCTAGGGCATTTTGATACATCGGAGCCCCCCAGTTCTGTGGTTTGTAGGGTCCTTGTGTGGGGAGGGGAACGATATGCTGCGGTGGATAATACTGATGGAACTGTGGCTGCCTTGTCTGAGGATTTCCGTAGGCCCCTCCGATGGGTTGGATGCCATATGGTTGGGAAACATGTTGTGAACTTCCTGCCCCATTCACGCCTTCCTATCCAAAGCCTTGTGGTACGGGATAACTTTGTCCCACGGGACCCTGCGGGATCTACCCCGAAGGCCCTGGTCGACCTTGGCCTATGGAGCCTGAGAGAATAGAGACAGGGAGCGTATGGAAGGTCGGGCCCACATATTGTTGTGTCCCTTCGGTGGGCACTCGATAGACCGGAGCGGAAGACCCGACATGGGTTTGTCCTGAATTTTGATGCGTTCCAGTCGGGACTCCTGAATGACTTCCGGGTGGTATCTCGTGTCTTGGAGGCGCGTTACCTGTCGTGTCAGACCCTCTCGGGGTTGGTTCGGACCGGGGCACATTAGGGTTGTGGTTGCTCTGCCCCGTAGCGGGGACATCACCTCTAGGGTTGGCTTCGGGCGCCGTGTTCCCTTGTATTGGAGCTTCCGCGCCTTCCAGTTGTGTTTGGTGTAGGGGCGTTCGAGGCCTTAAACCTTCGCTTCCCAGGCCAAACCCATAACCTTCTTCGGGCCGAAGTCTTGGGTTCCGTGGATAACGCCAAAGCCTTCTCGGGGGGGTATCAGCGTCGTAGTCGTCGTCTGTCTCCCCGTCAAAGTTTAGCGTCCTGGTGACGCTGTCGAGTGCTCCCATGCTCCTGAGATACCTAATGGTGCGGCTAATGTGGCCGTAATTTCTAATGATGTAGTCCGGGTTGAACAACTGTGGGGGTCCGGACGAGGACCCTAGCATGAATCCCTTTCGTTCCTCCGATGTTTGTTCGGGGCGACTAGTGTCGATGTCGGCTCCTTGATTGACGGGTTGGACATCACCTCCGGGCGCTCCAGTTACAGGCCCGGACCCTGGGGCGGGGTTTCCATTTTCGTTGGTTTGTTGGGAGTTTTGACCAAACCCAGGCGGGACATCAGCCATGTCTTGATTCGATACAGCAAACAATGCCTACGATGGTTATGGGATCTTGAGTAGTGGGTCCCACGGATGGCGCCAAATGTTTGCGTACCAAACCAAGGTTTATGTGATGTGGACTATAAGGTGATTTGACTCGTTTGTTGGCGATTCCCCGAAGGTAGAGTTGGTCTCTTTATGCCAGCTAGGTTTTCTTTATATTTTTGTGAATGCCCTTAGTAGGTCTTACGGCTCTTCCTTTTATAGGAGAAATATTCTTGAGGAACAAGTAGGCCGCTTAGGGTTTCCTAAGTCTTAGGCCGGTGATATAATTTCCCCAATTATCAATTGGGGATGATAAGATCAAATCCCTACTTTATAGGGGAACGATTCTTATCTTTTGCTTTTGCAGGAGCCTTCGTCGCGAATGGTCCTTCGTATCTCAGCCATTATGTTAAGGCCTTCGTACCGATAGAGGGGTATGTCATCAGTGATGATGACAATTTACAAAGTGTAATAAGTATTAGGTAACATGAAGTTTGAGAAGTTACATATCTGTCAAGTCAAAAGCCTTAAAACCGAAATGGTCACATTGATCTGTTACGTCAAAAGCATTAATAATGTATTTCTAAATATCAAAGTGACAAAATTGTTACATACTATCTAGAGGATGATTGTCCACAAAGATCTAATACCGGTATGACACTTATTCAAAAGTAACAAATAAATTATGCAATTGTTAAAATAAAGCCGTTGGAATTATATGATTATTAAGTCTTTGTTTTGCAATATACCCAATCTTCATTCCCTGAGCTGTTCATATCTTCATTCCCAGACACCACCATTGTTTTGAATCTACTTTCTAAAAAGTACTAAGAATGAGACGATGGTTAGGCCGTTCTGCCGATAATAGAAGTGACTCGACATATTCCCTGCAAACTGTGGCAAGCAACAATCAGATGATGCAAGTACATATACCATAATTATAACTGCAAGCAGGACCTATGAATGGTGAACCTAACGCAACAAATTTGATCTTTGTACAATACATCAATTTCTTACATAATTAAAAGGGACAAAAGAACTTCCAGTAAACTCATCCTGCCAGTTTTGAGTTGCACTAAATAACTCACATTTTAAACTAAATAACCTAAAGCAGGACCTATGATGGTTAGATCTACACAAGAAATCAGTAGGCAAGTGTGCGCCTACCAAATGATAAACATGTCAAGTCATTTAATGACTTGGTAGAAAAGGACCAAAGCAAGAACACATGACAGAGTCCTAATCAAACAGTTGTAGTAGGGTACTATGTTCAAACAGGTTGGTCAAATGGGAAGCATTCTATTGTTAGTCAAACGGGTCGCTAGACAAACACTTAGGTCTAAAAGTAATGGGCAACAACATCAATCACCTTGTCATGAATGGCAATGGCATACAAATACATTTAAGTTACGTAACATTAATGTATAATAAGCAAAAAGAGTTTTTACCTTAAGAAAATGAGGAGAGATCGTCTATTGGACCAAGTCCAGAACTGATGATAACGCTAACAAACCTAAACAAAAAGAAAATCAAAACAGTGAATGATAAATGAATGCATTTTTACTATCTATAATATAATATATACACCAATAATCAAGAATGAATGACTTGTAAGGACAAAGGAGTTGAGTTAGCATCTTGAAACGTTCGGTTGTCACACGGTAGTAGCTTTTTTACTCCAAATCATGTTTAGAAAATTAAACAAATTCAATTGACATAGTCTCAAAACTGAAAAGGAAATCAAACACCTAGAATACAGTAACTTGCATGTTATTCGAATCATGTAACACAACTTATGACATGAGAACATAACCACATATTCAAAGGATGATTCAATTAATGTACACAAAAATGACAATTCAAATGGTGATTTCTAGAATTATCAAAGGACGATTCAATTAATGTACACAAAAATGACAATTCAAATGGTGATTTCTAGAATTATCAAAGGACGATTCAATTAATGTACACAAAAATGACAATTCAAATGGTGATTTCTAGAATTACCTGGTGAAGGACAGTATGTGTGTTTCCCCTAATAATACACAAAGTAGAAATTTTCTAATTGTAAACATCGATGAAGAAAAGCAGTCGTATTAGAAAAACAGATTTGATATAAGATGGTGCAAATAACAATATTATATAGCATACTTTGAGTCAGATATACTGAGATATGTGGCTATATACACATATCACATCCATTGGTTTATCAACAATCTGAATGCATCTGTTTTCAATCTGCTCTATGGCATACAAATGGAGACACTCCATTCGAGTCAGATACACTGAGATATGTGGCCATATACATTTGAGTATGACACGAAGATGACAACGGGATGCAAGAATATGTTTGAAAAGGGATCCTATTTTTAAGCACAAAACATATCTATATTCTTTTCACATGCTAACCAACAACCAATTCTAGATGATAATTCATTTGGTGCAGGTGATGGTAAATGAACATCTCAACATAATATGTGGGTAGCTATCATAATAACAATACATATTTTAATCACTTTCGCCCTCGTCACCTATCACCTAAATCTTTATAATTCAAAAAACTTCAACTTGTTATCTATACGAAACAGGAAGGTCTAACCTGAACTTAATTTGTAGACGTCGTGAAATGGACTAAGTACAGAATTGCTCATAAAACTAAGAAACCTGCACACAATGAAAAAGAAAACAGTGAAATATAAATTAAGCCAAGTACACAAAAATAAAATTAGATGGTACTTAAAACCAGTTAATACCTTCCATAAGCTATGCATCTTGTAAAACTTCCCTATACACCACATTTGCCGTGTATACTCCAGGTCAAGAGAATTCTTGGGTAGGCCTAACCAACACCTTCACCTCTTCACGTGATATCCCCCTAGATAGTGCCACATATAGTTGTCCATGCGAGAACACGAGTTCCAGTAGGTATACCCCGACGTTTGGAATGGTCTGACCCTGCGCCTTGTTTATTGTCATTGCAAAGCTAAGACGGACTGGAAATTGCTTTCTCTTCAACTTGAAGGGGTACATATCATTTTCAGATGGACACAGAGGAATTCTTGGTAAAAAACTCTTTTCCTGGCATGCTGACCAACGTCTATCTCGGCATCGATGACATTTCGTTGAAAACCTTTGCATATCAACCTTGTGCCGTTACACAGCCCGTTCCATAGATCAATATTACGTAATAGTATGATCGGGCATCCAACTTTCAGTCGTAGGCAATGAGGGGGCAAACCACTAACGTTAAGCGAGTTTAAGAATTCAATCGGATAATACTTGTTAACATCATCTTCTGCCTCATCAAAGCTATAATAGATTTGCTCCTCCTTGCAGAATCTACCAATTAACTCATCATTTATCTCATCGACATTATCATTTTTAGTTGACAGTATGGCCCTAGAAATTATGTACCCCGAAGAATTTCCATTGACATCCATAGAAGGGAATATGGCACTAATTAAATCCTCTTTTGGTTTAGCTCCATTATTGTACGGGATGGTCATATCATGAGGTATGCGAATAAAGCTTCCATCAATCACTTCTTCTTCCCCATCACCACTCTTAAAAGAAAATCCGAAAACCATGGATTAGTTCGTGCTCTCATATTTACAGTTAGACGCATCTTTTTGATAACAGTCCACAAAGGCGACATCCGTAGGCTCGAGTCTACAATCTGTGCGCGGGTTCCTTTTTTGACAACCGGCAGGACCTGTCTGAAATCGCCTCCCAAAACCATTATTTTACCGCCAAATGGTTGTTTTACGCCTGTTATGCCTTGCATTGTTCAATCCAATGCCTCAACCGCTTATCGTTTAGCCATCGAGGCTTCATCCCATATGATAAGTTTGGCCTTACGGAGTAGCTGAGCAGTCCCACTTTGTTTACTGATGTTACAAAGAGAATTATTATTGAGGTCGAGGGGAATCTTAAATCTTGAGTGGGCTGTTCGACCACCGGGCATGTTATTAGCGCTGCCCCTGACAAAGCAGTGGCCAGGGCAATCTGCCCACAAGAACGAACCTCGTCAAGTAGAGCATTATACAAAAAGGTCTTCCTTGTGCCGCCTGGGCCATCTACAAAGAACACACTTGAACAATCATCATCAACGTGCCTCATGATCGTATCATACGCAACCCTCTGATCAGCGTTGAGAAAATCTTTTGCGCGAAGATGATCGTCTTCAACAACTATGGAATTTTCTTCTTGCAATTCGCGACAGCCTCCCGAGTAGAGATGATTTGTGGTCATATGAGGAAGGTAAAAATCATGTAGACTCTTGCTCATAGATTGAAGGAACACCGAAATGTCTTTAAGAACCATATTCTAAACTTGTTCACTGTTTTAGCAATGTCTTTTGTAGTCTTCAGAAAGTGAGTCGTAATGTTCATCCCAAAACCTTCTAACATCACCAGGGTCACAAAATACCAATAGTGTGGCAAATAATCGTCTCAAAGAATGTGGAAACTGAAATACGGTAGCCTCTGTAAGACATTGCGATAAGCCGTCATCGTTCTCGATCAATCCTCTCTCAACTGCTGATTTTCTAAAAAGTGGGTGTTTTACACCGTTGGCTGTGTAAAGATCATCAAAGGAGGCGGGTCCTTTAACATGCATTAAGAGCAAGCGTAAGTAGTATCGTTCGCCTTCTGCTGGGTTAGCTGAGACCACCCGACCAATCGTTTTCTGACCATGTCGAGGCATCCAAACATTTCCATGCCACGTGAAGTGTTTCGGAATATCTTTGTACATGTCTTGCAGCTTCATTCACTCTATTCAGGTCAAAAAAGGCTGTCAACATTGTCTTTTTGCCCCACTCCCGACTTAACATAGTTCTTGGTGAATCAGTTTCCCTAAATCGAACATGATGCTTTTCAGGAAGATGAAGTTGCAACGCCATGACATACGGGTGGATTTTAGAAAGGGGAAACTTGAAAATACGCCACATTGCCTCGGGAGTTGAGATATAACGTGCATCTTGATATCGTTGTATCTCATTAACCACCACTTCTTCCTGATCAGGGTCGATATGGATGGCTTGTTTATCGTGACCTTTGTAGACATATTTGAACGGATATTTCACAGACTTTATGCTTGAGCAAATCTCCAAATTCATGTGACAATTGAACATCATAAACAACTTGGGGTTGTAGGGAACGACCCATCTGTTATCAATATCATGTTTCCCCTTCCTCATGGTGATCCCATTGGCTCTCCTCCGATACAATGGATATGAGTCGTCTCCTTGTATAGTGTGTTCATTGAACTGCCGAGGATAATAAAAACGACATTTTTTAGGATCCCCTTGCATGCATGGACTTTGATTATTTAGACATCCACAGGGTCCATGAATCATGTGTGCAACAACCAGTTCATGCAATTTCAGATACCTTGTCAGGTTTGGGATTTCAGCACACACTAGGTTGTCGTATTGGTCAGGAGTGGTAATCTTATGTGATGATTCCATAATGAGAAGAAAATGTGCATGAGGTAACCCACGCTTCTGAACTCAATGACGTACACATAAGCCTTTACCTTGCCGAGGACATGCTTTTCAAGCAGTTGCTTTTTCAGATCCTCTAGTTTCGCCCAAAAGATTCTTGCAACTAATCCAGGTTGGTCTTGAGCAGTTTGACCGGGTAAGAGTTCAGCAGTGATTTCATCCCAGCTTAGAATGCACGTAAATGTAAGGAAGATATCAGGCTTACCGTCATCTTGTACCAATGCCATGGCATCTAAAAAACGTCGACGCATGTCGCGCGGACCTCCAATAAAAGATGCCGGGAGTAAAACCCTTTTATCGATATTCTTCAATTGAACTTCACCGGCGTTCACACAATCCACTATACCTTGATACAAATCAGCTCTTATTCTTGGCTGGTTATGCTCATAAAACTACAAACGTGAGGTCTCAATCTTTATATAGTTGTCCACCGCAAACTGTTGCAACAATCTCTCACCTAGGAGAATTACGTTCTCGGTAGGGCGGATCTGGAACTTGTAGCAGTAATACTCCCTCATGGTACTGTCTTCCTACCTCGACATGTTAGATTGCAATGTGTAAAATAAATTGTTGAAATAAAAAAAAAACAGTTGAAGTTAGAAATAGTAAAGAACTATGTGTATAAAATAAAAAATATTGAACCTTCTCCATCTTCATCATCTCCAATGTTATCTTCATCATTAACAATGTCATCCATTGAAAATCCATTTCTTGGTATTCTATTGTGCCATCCAGACTCACCATTGGGGAAAAACAAAGGATATGACAGTGGATCATAACAACCAAAGTAATGTTGAATCCGTTGGAAATGTTGAGACCTCCCATATAAGACAATGCTTCTCTTGTATGACGTTATGTTGTCATTTCCTTCAACCCATATCCCAGCAACCTATAGTCAAATTATGTTAAGTTATGTAGTAATTCTAAAATTATATATATTAAGGTAAAAACTCGTAGAATATAGAATTACTATAAAGGTTAAGAATATACCATCAAAAGGGTTAATTCCTAATCTGTTATTCCTATAATTCATATATTCGGAAAACTGTTAAAAAGCAACTATAAATACCATAAAGACAGAATTAGACCAGCTTTAAATTAAAAATACGAAAACCACGTATGACCCTTATAACAACAAAAATTTAGTAAAAACTTCAAGAATGATAGATAGTAAAAACTTAGGGTCATGTACCATGTTGCAATCAACTAACTATCATCAAAGGTTAACAATAAAGGTGAACTGAAACTTTTTATTTATAGTTAACATATTTATTGCCTCTGATGTCGTAGGACGATTGTACTCCCTTTGGTCAAGTTCAACCGATGCTTTCAAAGTGACTCTGTAGCGGTCTAGAGGTCCCAACTCAGCCATGCTGCGAAAGGTTGCTGCATACGGATTTGCAGCAAGAGCACGTGTCAAGATACGAACGATGTTCCTATCAAGATTTGGCCATCTAAGTCTCAGATCTTCTTCGGTGTCCGCATCATAGAAATACAATTGTAAATATCTTGGTGTTTCGTCCCTCGGTACTAACTGATCAACCTGGTGATATATTCCTCCATGAACACGAAAAGTATAAACTCCATCCGTCATATTTGCCAAATTTTTATCTAAATTGACACCCATTTAAGTGAACGAAACATTTGTGTTCTAAGAACGTATGTTGTGTCTGAACATCTTCCCTAAATTTGATTGATCGACAAAGAGGTTATATAGTTCTGTTGGAACATTTGTTACAGCCAATTTTGTCTTTCCTCCCATACAACAAAAGGTAGGGAATTCAAACTTAAACTTCGTTGCTCCACAATAACGACAGTTTGGTTGTTTTATCAACACACAATGCTTTCTAGGGAGGCCCCTGTATACAAAATCATAAGGATCCTCATCGAGTTCGCCGTGTATGCTCGAGGGATTGACATTAACTTCACTACAATGTCCTACATAATAACCATTAGCATTCTTTAAAATTTCAATATAAAAAATTGTAATATACAACTATAATATAAATGATTTTAGTTAGGTACCTGTTGAAGATTCGCTGATAAAATTTTGACCCCCTGCAATCAATTTTGATGGTTGAGTGATGACAGATTCATAAATAGGCTGGAGATTTCCACTCGCACTTTGAAGGCCTAATAGAATGAAAATTATATTGGTTTTGATACTGAAATTTGTACTATCGGTATTAGTTGTAAGAAAGTAGTTATAGTAAGTAACCTCTTGATGATGCGCCTATGAACGTGGATGACCCTGCGATCACTGATGATGATTGATTGGCGATTGATTCAAACAAAGGCAACAAATTTCCAATTTCACAGTGAATGCCTATCCAGTGGAAAGTTTAGCAGCAAGTTAATAAAAATAATAATTATAATAAGATAATAACATTAGTAAATGAAATAATGACTAATAAATGTAAGTTACCTTGGAAGCGATGACGTGTGACAGATGAAGTCAGACGTGAAGATGCGGCTAGAAAGGTATTGGTGGGGATTTCATTGTATACCGGCTCGTCCAATGTATCTAGGCCTATATGATTGTCATTATTCATTGGTTGTTTCTGTTTACTTGTGGATGCTACATGTGTAACACAACTTTCTGTAAGGATTTTGTTCAATGAAGATCTCCTCGGTTGGACGCCTTTGTATAAGGTAAGAAGGGAATTTTTGTTAGGCGGTTTGAGAGAAAGATGTTGGTTGGATTGTGTTATATTTTCTTTATTCCCTACTGGTGGAGTAGTTTGGGGAGCTGGCATCATGTTCTGCCTTGTAGTCCTGTAATACGATGAACGATTCCATGAACGATTCGTCAACTCTCGAAACGGAACCCTTTGTTGTACTGTATTTTTCTTTGCCCTTTGTTGTGCCTTGTAGTCTTTGTTGTATTCGAAAATGTTAGGTAAAAAAAATGCAAACAAATTATATAAAAAGCAACAATTAGTAGCATATATAATCATAAATAATAAGTAAATACCTAGGCGTATATCAATATTAGGTTGGGAAACATCACGAGTCATGCATTTCCTCATTTTAGCATTCTCTTTTCGCCGGGCACAGTAATCTCGATGGTATTGTCTTCGTTTTTCTGTGTACAATTTGTGTGTATTAGTTCAGGAGGTGAAAGATAAATTGTATACAACCCAAACCAAAAGTAAACCATCAGGTGAGAGCTCACACACCTTTTGCCAAATCAATACTTATGTCGTTGCCCTTTGTAATTGCAGTTCCATCAGTTTGATCAGGCCCCTGAATATTGAATGGAATGGTGTGAATTGTAATTTATGAATGTTATTAATTATACATTTGGACAAAGTGCAGGATGTACTATGTGATGGTTTTCTAGGTAATTAGGACATACATAAGTTTTAGTTTCAAACGTCAAACGACACGATATTGCCTATACACACACACACACACACACATATATATATATATATTTACATATACTTATGCCTGTAACATATCAAAGTACCTTTTAATATCTTACATCTTACATTATAGCTAACATTTAATGTAAAGGTCGGGAAACAGGAAACTATATACATTAATCTATGATAGTTTACATAAATGCCCAAAACTCGAAGTGTACCATGTTACTATAAGCGTAAGTGGTATCTAAGATGTGAAAAAAAAACAGGTCATATCCGTAATTTTGATAATGTTATTGTTATCAATTGCAGCAAATTGCAAGAAAATAACTATCTATAAAAAAAACTCACTCAGGAATTTTATCGAACACCTTTTATGCACTGTATAAAAAAGTAACTAATATTAGAAGAAACATTACCAGAAGGTGATCAGAGTCACACAACATCGATGGAAAGACGGCGGAGATGATCAGGAGTGACACTGATGAATTATATATAGTCCAAAACAACAGCGGAGGAGATGATGACACTGATGAAATACAGTCCAAAACCACGGTGGCGAACAGTGATACACAGTGGTGGTGCAGCCAAGAGAGACGGAGGCGCTGATTAATCAGTGGTGGTGTTGTTGAAGGAGATGGTTTCACTGATTAAGACGGCAATGGTGAGAGGTGGGAGACGGTGGTGCTGAGAAAGAGAGGAAAATTACTTGTGAGGGTATATTGGGTGGTATTATTAATCCGTTATTAAGAGGGTCATATAAGGGTAAATTAGGTACTTTAAATCATCATTTGAGATTTCAAAAAGAGGGGTCCTACTTTATATAGTATTATAAAAGATATATAACTCTTGGTTTGATTTCTACTTGGTCATTAATGGAAATTTGTTTTGCAAATGCAGGGACAGTTTTCTTGGTGGCAGATTGTTTAGATCATATGAAAAAAATATGAATGAGGGAAGCTACTTAGAGATATAGAATTCTTAGAAGTTGAGGGTATTCTGTGCACAGTAAGTACCATTTTCGGTGCTTTGAATTGCATATTTTACACTGTACATATGTTTTCGTCAAATTCAAATATTAATTGAATAATTCTGTGACGAGTTTGCAAATTTGCTTTTTTCTTTTCCTTTAAAGGATGGTTTGCTTCAAGATAACTTATAAGTGTTGGGTTAACTTGCTTTCTTGAATGTAAAGAGGAGATTCAAACAAATTCAATGCTAAAGAGGCATATTCCACATTTTGGGACTCTCGTAGATGGCGACGCAGAAAGAACAATTGCATATCTCTAGATCTAATTAAGCTACGGTTTGTACATTTTCTTTTACTTGGGACTCAAATTCTTCAACTAAATCTCAAGAGCTCTACACTTTGGAAAACTCAGCTTCCAGGTAATAATAACACAAGTTTGTTTGTCAAAACATTGGTTGCTTCAAGAGTAGTGTTACTTTTTTTTACTTACTAAATACATTTGTTTATGCCTGAAATTGATAGTGTACTATACTAATATGTTCATTGAGTCTTGATGGATGCCCATTACAGTTAAAAAGGCAGGTCGGTTTGGGTTGACCCACCAAGAGTTTCATATATAATTAGTTTCTTTAATTTTTTAGTTACTCAAGTGATCAAATTATATACTCGTCTATTAGTTTGAGTAAAGTAATATTTTTGATAGTTCTCATATACTTAATAAACTAATTGATTGTTAAATCTCAAAGTCTTTAAAGTTTTTTTTTTTATCATACAAGCATGCAAGTTACTTATAGAATTTTGAACGAATCTCAGATACTTGAACAAGCTTAAAATGACAATTCTGCACTTATATTTAAGATGGTCAGCACGCTTAAAATATCTGTTACAACATGAATTTGTTAATTTCTATATTATGTCTTTTGAGATTAACAGAGACATTCTTATAGAGAAGTAGAGGACTTGATAAAAATTATTGATAATATGTATATCTGCCTTCTGCTTGTCAGGCTTGTGTGAATGTTTTTTTAGACTATGAGGTACGTATGGCAACATAAGGCACAATCAGAATAGGATTATTGTAACACCCCACCGTTGGCGGAAACATGAGGTGTTGTGAAAAGTACAACACGACATGGAATTACATAGATACTGCTAAATAAAATAGAATATAATGAATATATTCCCAAAAACATGAGTTCAAAGTCATAACAGTGCTAAAATAGCTTATTACAACCAAGTCCATAAAGAAATAATCCAAGGCATGTAGCCTTAAAGTCTGAAAGTAAATAAGGAGCACTAATCTCCGAAGTCCAGTCTAGCATAGCAATCTTTATCCCTGATTAACCTGAGCACCTGAAAAGTATACTAAAACGTGTCAACACAAAGGTTGGTGAGTTCGTAGGTTTTATGTCAAAAGTCTAATACAAGAAATAAGTCTTTTGTCGATTCTTTTAAGTCTAAACAAGTAATAGTTCAATATATAATGAGCAGAGTTATGCCATAATAAGTCCAAATGCCTCGATGTCTTAAAGTCCGGCCTTACGGTACCTGCCTTAGTCCAAAGTCTCATGTCTCAAGTCTCAACTCATATAATAAGCACGTCTAAAGCACAACAATAACACATAATCACACACATATAAACAAGATCAAAGCACGTCAAATGACACAATTAACTCTATACGCACATGCTCAATATTGAACGTAAAACATAAATCGACAAAACTATTTGAAAATAAGTATACTTTCCACCCCAAAACTTGTAAAAAGAGGGGCTACGAAACTCACTTGAAAGCAGCACAAGTATAAATATCCTATATCAACGAACAGGAACACGAACTGTCAGAAACACTAAAACAAGCTCACTATTTGTCCAAAAGTCCTACATTGTCCACAAGTCACCCAGTAAGAACTTGGATTTTATTTGTACTCGTATATGTCCTATACTAGTGTCTTAGGAAATGCCATTATGTCTTGCCAAATGTCATGTCATAGTATATAATAGTCTTTTTATCCTTATAATTTGTCCAAACGGAATTTACAATTTATACATAATCGTTTATATCTTGTCAAGTCTTCATATGGAATATTATTATATAAATGTGTTAAGTCCAAAACGTCGTATAATTTATACATAATCATTATGATTTATATATAATATTTATAAAGTCCTTCTGTTTCAAATTAATCTTTGTATTTATATATGTATACATATATACATATGTTCTTATTAAATTAGGCCTTATATATATATAATTGTCCATTATAAATTAATCCGTATATATATACACAAAAGTCCGAATGTCCATATTATTTCGATTTCATGTCATTTTGGATCCACATATAAATATGGTTCTAATTAACAAGGATCCAAATCTGAATTTTGACCAAGAATACTTAATTTTGACTTTGACCAGAAAGACCCTAATTTTGACCTTTGACTAGAAAACCCTAATTTTGACCAAAATACCAAAATAATCACCCAAGCCCTAATCCTTACCAATGAGCCGTCGTTAACCAAGTTTGACCGAACCAAAATTTACAACCAGTCTTATATCTAACATCATTTCACAATCAAAATCAATTTTTGAACCCAAAACAATGTTTTCTAGCAGGTTTGACCAACATTGACCGGCGTAAAATCAAGAACTAAGACTATATCCGGCCATAAGATTGAACCACAATACAATTTCAAAGCAATAACGCGATTACAACTCGGATATACCCTAGATCTAACCGAATTCAACCAAATACCACTTTTAATCACATATAGACTCGGTTTTATCATCTTTTCGATTTATATACATGTTCTAAAGGACCAAAAATACAAAGCATCCATCAAATCTAGACAAGAACATAGATTTTGGAGTTAAACTTTTTGGATTGAAGGATTTCGGATTTAAAAGATTCCGGATTCAAAGATTTCGGGTATATATATTTCGGATTCAAAGATTTCGGGCTATAAGTTTCCGGATCTACCAAGATTTTGGGTCTACTATGTTCACATAACCAACCGCATATATATATATATACATATATACAAACTTTAGGACTTTCAAAAGAAGAAGGAGGAGAAGACCTGATATATATATATACTCCACTGATCTATATATAATTTTTTTTTTTTATAAAACTTTTCGGATTTATAGATATTTATACAACAACATAGCCGATTTACACAAATCTAAGAAAAGGTTTTCGGATCTAAATATATATTAAGTATGAAATTTTCGGATATATATATAGATATATATATATATAGCCGTGATGTATATACGAAAATCTTTATTTTTGATGAAGAACAACGAATCAAGCATTGATTTATGCCATACTTACCAAGAACTAAAAGAAAATAAGAAGGAGATGAAGAAAATGATGATTATTGATGAAGATAGTGGTGGCCGAATGGTGGTTTATGGTGGTGGATGGTGGTCGATCTTGAGAGAAAAGAGAGGAGGGGGGCGGCTATGAGAAGAGAAGAAAGAGAGGGAGGGAGAGTGTGTGAGAGAAAGTGAGAAAATGAGAGAAAGGGAGTTAGGGTTAGGGTTTTGTTAGTTCCCACCCTTGACCCTCGACCGAGTTGACCATCTTTGACCTTCACAAAACTCGTTTGACTCAACCATTTTACAAGACTCATGACCCGTAAATTTATTTTGTCGTCATATTTAAACGTAACTTTTTAATAGCTTTTTAACGGATATAAACATGTATATTTTTACTTATTAAATCTTTAATTGATTTAATTTTAAGTATTTTACTAAGTTTGGCATTTCCACAAGACAACTAGTATTTCTCCTGTTCTCGAGTCCACGTATAATTTTTCTAAAGTCTAAATGCTCATAAAATCCGAAATAACACAATTCCATTTATTTCATGATAAAGTCTTAAAGTCCAAAGACGTACATAAACGAAATGAATTAGAAATGATCGGAAGGGTAATTTAGTAAAATCGCTCAGACAACAGTTGTTACAGCATTACCCCGTTAAAAGAATTTCGTCTCGAAATTTAACTCGAACTAGTCCCATTAAACAATTGAGGGTATTTTGTCTTGAAATGATCTTCTCGTTCCCAAGTATACTCAGGTCCTCGCTTTGAATTCCATCGAACTTTGATAAGTGTATACTTGGTTTTCTTTAGTTTCCGCACCTTGCGGTCCACAATCTCTAAAGGCTATTCAACAAAATTCAACTTATCGTCAATCCGGATTTCGTCCATAGGCACATGACGATCTTCTTCAGCTAGACATTTTCGAAGGTGCGACACATGAAATACGTTGTGAACTCCCTTAAGCTCTTCTGAAAGTCTCAATCGATAAGCTACCTCGCCAACTCTTTCTAGTATCTCAAAAGGTCCAATAAATCTAGGTCCAAGTTTTCCACTCCTGACAAATCTAACCACTCCTTTCCAAGGGGAAACCTTAAGAAGTACACGATCCCCAACATTGAATTCCAAAGGTCTACGTCTGACGTCCGCATACTTCTTTTTTCGTTCACGTGCTAATCTAAGTCGCTCTTTAATCTGAATTATTTTCTCAGCAGTCTCTTCAATAAGCTCAGGCCCAACCAATTGGCTATCGCCAAAGTCAGACCATGCGACAGGTGATCTACATTTCCGTCCATACAATGCCTTGAAAGGAGCCATATCAATACTCGCGTGATAACTATTGTTGTAAGAGAATTCTATCAAATGTAGATGATCATCCCAGTTACCACCAAAATCTAAGACACAGGCTCTCAACATGTCTTCTAAGGTCTGAATCATACGTTCACTCTGACCATCAGTTTGAGGATGGTACGCCGTACTCATGTCTATCCTAGTCCCAAAGGCCTTCTGAAGATGAATCTGAATCTGAATCTGACTCTGACTCTGAAGATGTATGAGTTAACCCTGACTGTTCTTTCATTTGATCCCTAAGTGATCCTGGATCATAATAATCATCATAATCCATAATCTCAGCTCTAGCTCTCATATGAGCTTGTGGATCATATCCCAATCTCTTTTCTAGTCTATGCACAATTAAAGGGTGCAAATCTGACTCTGTAGAGGCATTGGTAGTAGAATCAGTCTTAGTTGACTCACTATCCTGAGTAGATTTTCCTTTGCTAAGATTTTCTTTTTCTTTATGACTATGAGGATCATTCACTATCTCCCTTTCTATTCTATCAGAATTAGAATCGGAGTTACCTGAATTGGAATCTTCCCCATCATCATTATTTGGATCATCAGGATCTGCATCTGGAGTGGTCATCACAGCTTTGCCTTTATCTTGAGTCCCAGAAGTACTAGCACCAGCTGTACCAGCAATCTCTGACTCTCTTTGTCTTGATGACTCCCCCTGAATATCAGCAGTCTCTGTATCCATAGCAGCATCATCAGCAGCGTCTTGATCTTGACCTCTATTCTCTGGCTCATCATCTGCTTGACGTTGATTTGGATCTTGAGCTCGATCTTGATCATCATAATCATCATCTCTTGTCTTCTTTGCTAGCTCATCATCCTTACAACCATCTTTATCTCCCCCTTGAGCCAAGAATTGGTCAAGTCTAGATCCAAGAGAATGAACAAGTGCTGTCATCATGTCCATCTCTTCCCGATGCTTAGCAGCTTGAAGCTTTAGCTGACTCTCCAAAGCTGTAACCCTCATCTCCAACATCTTTTTCTCAGAAAATAAATGACTCAGCTGCACTTGAACCGGTACAGGTGGACGTAAGTAGAAGCAACATCAGATGTAGAGGCCTGAGGGGGCATCGTAGCTTCAAACGAAGGCATACGAGCACTAGAAGTTCCTGTGGGAGGCATCTGTGGTCTTTGCAGAGGAGCCAACAGACGTCCCATGACAGTAGAAACAGGAACTGTCACCTGAATAGGAGCAGACGAAGGCCTAGGAGCAACAAGTGTCGGAACTGTAGACTCCGGAGCAGCAGGAATCGTAACAGTTGTAGCTTCAGTGACAACTTGTGCACGAGAACCAATTCCTCTAATGATAAACTTTGGTCTTGACCTTCTCTCCCCAACAGTAACACCAGCAGCAGAAGTAGTAGACATAGAAACAGGAACATCAGAAACGGAAGCTCTTAAAGCAGCAACCGATGGAGTATCACCAACAACGGGTGCATGAGACCTCTCCATGGCTTCAGAATAAGCAACGAACTCTCTATCAACTTCAGCTTGAGATCTTGCATGTCTTCTTCTTCTCTTTGGTAGTCTTTCTTCCTCTTCTTCATCTTCCGAGTCCTTAACAACATTAACCGGGACTTCAGAAGGACCTACATCAACATCAACTGGAGCAGAGGTAGAAGTAGAAACTCCAGTAGATGGTGGTACAAGATTTGTAGGATCATCTATATCCTCCATGAGAGCATCCATATCAGAATCATGCTCCAAATCACCAGCATACAGAGGAACATCATTAAGTCCCTCAAACTGATCAGCTCGTTCTTCATGAGGATCATCCTGAGCCTGATCATCACCAGCAGCAGCAGCAGCAACGGGTTCATCATATTCCCAACCTTGTCGAGGTGCAACATAGTTAGGATTAACCAAATGTCCGAACAGAGGTGGATTATCAACCTCAATCGGAACATTTCTTCCCGACAAGTGCTTCAAACTTTCTGGAAATGCCTTATAAGTAAGACGACCTAAATTGAACGTAGGACCGTCAAATGGCAAATCAGCTGCAAAGTGACGAATTATGATCATCACAAATCTTGGAAACAGAAAGAATTTCTTGTCTGTACCAAATGACCTCAACTGCTTCTCCAAATTATCAAAAATGTACTGAGAGAAGCTTTATGGCTTGTTCAGCACCAAGGCAACCATCTGAGAAGCGTTCTGGATATTCATCTGGTCATAGCCTGACTCCGATGACTAATAGCCCTCAACAAATAGTAAGCAAGAAGCTTCCATTTGCCACGAAGATGATTCCTGAAGTATGGGTGAGAAATAGCTCCAGTATACCCCATACGACGTAGAGCACCGTCGCAGAAACCCTTAGAAAACTCAGTCGGACCTTGCTCTATCGCAACATCACCTAAGTGTAAAATAGTCCGTAAGTCTCCAGTAGAAAAAGAGAATGAACGTCCTCCAACAGTAGTGCGAATGTATGTATGAGCACCCATCTGCACCGAACGGGCTGAGTTCTAAAATTCTCTAATGAGACTTATCACCAACGAAGGATTCTCTGTCACAGCAAAATGAACACGAGAACGTGCAAGAAACTGTAGGACACCATGAAACTCTGCAGTGCACCCCGTCTGCGTAATGCTGAGATCGAGTGCAGCATTGTGCTCCTTGACGAACACACGAGCATTATTACCTTGTCCTGCCATACGTGCACAAAAACAGACAAAAACGACAAGAAAAACAAAAGTTAGAATAAACAAAACTTAAATTTAGGGTTTTGGCTCGTCTGCTTCGTGATGACGTCATCACGAGGAGGATTTCCCTCTTCGTGATGTTAGCACGAACCAATATGAAACCCAGAAACACGAAGTTAAAACATCTCCATATGATGTTAAAATCGATCAAAAACATCATCGTGGACTTGTTTATGGTTCGCGTATGCCCATAAAAATTAAGAAATCGAAACAAATTCAATTTAGATGCACACGAAGTTGGTTCGTGTTCTTCGTGTGAATAGTGACCGAAACACAATTTTCTTTGATTAATCTTGTTTTAGCACTTGTTTACTTAAAGTTTTGTTAGATTTAACATGTTTAAACATCAATTAAACCAATTTTAAGTCCAATTTAAGTCCAAATCATCAAAAATCAAAGATTTAATCCATGGTTCGTCCTAGTTACTGTTCACGCGAAGAAGAATCAAAATTTGGGCATTATAACGACTTGTAATCGTTCAAATCCATAGTTAAAACATCAATAATCTATCCTAGATCAAGTATTTACCAACAAACTAGGATGATTAATATGAAAAGAAGATGAAATCAATCAAAAATAAGGACGGATGAACAGTGGCACGAGAAAGAGGTGATTCGTGTGATTTACTTAGGGTTAATTTTTGATTAAAAGTAATTAATGAATAGTGAAACCCGTAGTTATATTCGGAGCTTTGTGGGCTGGGCCGAAGGAGTTCTTCGTGGGCTTCACGTTGACGTCAGCACGAGACATGATGATGTCAGCACGGACCAAAACGAATTTTCAGAATTCAAATCACATAATCTCCATTCCTTCGCGAATTTTCCAGAAATGTAAATAAGGAAAAATTCCAGAAACATAAACCTGTAGATACTCGTTACCAAAAACCTGTATCTACTCGAATATGCTATCGTAAATCATCCGTACTAACTTGTCATCACAATAATGTATCAAATAAATCTTACATTATTATCTTGACGTGAAAACGATCATTTCTTCATTGATGTTTAACTCAAACAAATACAAACTTACATCAAAACACATTTAATGTATAATGTATGATAAAATATCATATCAACAACCTATCATATTACATCTTAGGTTGTGATCTTGATAATAAAATGATAACCTATCACACTAAGTCTTAGGTTATTAAAGCAGATCATCCTTGTATCACTTGTAATCTCTGTAGAAGCAATTTCTGAACACCTTTTATTGTCCGTTACAATGTAATTCTATGGGATGACAAACAAGCGGAAACAATTCTGCCTTCAATTACAATCTAAAACTTTTGATGCCAATTACATTTAAAATGAGTTTATTATCTGTAACCTGCACACTTAACAAACTTCATCAATGCACCAAAAATAATAAAAATATCATAAATATGCAAAACAACCAAAATCTTAACCTAACAATCATTACAAGATCTAAGGCAAGTCTAATCTTTGTCAAGCATACTTAGCAACCAAAAACAATTGAAATTTCAAAAATTTACTTGAAACACATTCAAAAATATTTTGACTTTTCAATTTTCAAAACATTTCATTTTCTAAATTAAACAACTTATGTATTAATTAGAAAGTTCATCTTGTAAACATTTATACAGTAAGCAACAAGACTTATATAATTCACTAAGAATTATAACTTTTAATGCTCATCAAATCTCTCGTGCAATAAGAACTAGTTTGACACACAAACTGACACTTATTACAAAAATAAAAATAATGACGAAACAAAAATAAAAATAAAAATAAAATACTAAGCTACTTTATTTATTTACAAGAAATTCTAAGTTACTGTAGATTAGATCAGATTAGCATTTACATAAGTCTGCAAGTGAGAAATAATTCTCTTATTATTAATTATGAACAGTGATTTAACCACGATTACCGGTATATTTGTCCTCTTAAACACTCGGTACTTCCAGTTTCCTTTGAGTTATGACACTTTCAACATACCCTGGCCAAGGACAGTCACCATGTAACCCGAGTAGCTTAATATGCCATTGAATAGTTTGCGAACTTATGTGACCCACATTCAGATATACTTCCGTAATCGATACAAGCACTAAGATAACAAAAATTCAATGTATATTCAAAAACATCCTTAACAAATCATGAGACACTTTTTAGATAACTGAAATTAATTACTTTGTGATTTAACTTATTTGCTTTTGCATTTCATTATTTATAAGGAACCCGTGATTTCTATGAGACCCATGTAGCGAACTTTCTGACAACTTATCCCAAGTTGGAAGCTTTAGGTAGGCTAGGTATACAAAGACACCTCAAGGACATACTTGTCCGAATCTTAAAGACGACATTAGCCCCTTAATTTTCATTCATTTCATTTGCATAAACAATATCACATTTAGCTTTCATGCTCATGATTGGTAGAGGTTTTTGTCTATACATTGAACAAATCTTATAGTAATGCTAGATCTTTCACAAAATTTAAGGACCAGATCAGTTCATTACTGAAAAGCAAGCATTCTCAGCCATATATCTGAATATGTTTCCCACAAGAACATTGTATAATTTAAGTTCAGATAAAGGAAACCTTGCTACTTTGTGTCTACCGATATATCCCAAATTGTAATCACTGAACTAAACAGTTATATTACGATTAAGCAGACTTAAAAGCTAAGTATCCTCACTTCTAATCATCTTACAACATTAACTTAAATCTCTCTCATATTTTTGTCATTTTCTCATTTTTCACATTTTTATTTTCATGACACTAAGAACTCTTTTTGTATTTTTTATGATTCTAGCTATTTACAGACACAAACTTATAAAATTAGTTCTTTGAGAGTGTTAGAAATCCAAAAGTAGTGATACATTATAATTTAAGTTATGGACTTACTTGTTAAGTCATGTGTTGATGATTTCTAAGGTTAAGGGGCTACTTGTGATAATTAGTATAATTGGTTAGTTTAGACTATAAATAGCCCTCAATCCCTTAGAAATCATAACTCTTGACATAACTTTTGCATAACTCTTAACACCGATCATATCAATAACACACTCTTGATCCCAATTCTCTCTCAACACACACACAAACACCAAGAACACACACACTAACCAAACACCATTGTTGATGTGAATTCGATTGATAAAATCGTGTTGTTACATTTGGTATCAGAGCAAAACATCATTTTGATCTCGATCCATAACTGAATTCAATCACAAATCATCAAACAATCACCTTTAATTCTGTTTTTTTCTGTTTCAGTTCGTTTTTTTTCTCTCTGAAAATCCAAAATTTAACCTCTCAAATCACATAAAATTACAAATGTTTGTTCACCGTTCGATTTCTCATAGTCAATAACATAATTCTCTCAAGTTTCGTGTTCTAATTCAATCTGGATCAAAAGTTCAGATTTTGAGTTTTTTGGCGCTAAAATTTGGGATTTGATTCTGTTGTGTTATAAGCTAAATTGTGTTAATCGGATCTTTGCTGAGGTGAAAACAAACTGTTTGCAAGTGGTTTCATGTTCCAATTCTCAGAAAATCAAAAGATATTGAAGTTTTAAAAATCGTCAATGGGGGTGTTCATACTCAGAGGTTGAAGACGACTGTTAGAAGCTAAACGATCTCATTTAGATCGTTTTAGTTTTTCTTTCCTTGGTACATACATTTCAGTGTTGTGACTTGTAAAACGATTCAAATTTTGATCGTTTTGACAAGTGTGGTTGTAGTGTGAAGAGTTGATTTTGGCTAACTGATCCTTTGGATTGGTTTTGGTCAATTCAATTTCTTGAAAATACACAAGTTGTTGAGAAATCCTGAAAAGAAACCAAAACGATCTCTTTTAGATCGTTTCAGTTTTCTTTGAAACCAGAACAATCTCTTTTAGATCGTTTTAAGTTTTACTTGAACATTCTCTGGTTTGAGTAATTCGTGAAGAGTTGTGTTTGGGAATCATACTACTCTTGGGTAACTGATCTTCGTAATTGGTTTTGCTCAATTCATTTCATTCCATTTCATACCAAAACTCTGCCCAAATCATTTCAGAATACTTAGAATTTTTCTTCTTCTGAAAATCATTTCAAGTTTAAATCGTTTCATTCTTAATTCAATTTAGATCGTTTCAAATTAGATCGTTTCATTCCTGCACATTGAGATCATTTCATTCCTGAACATTTAGATCGTTTCATTTACACTTCTTCTACATCGTTTCATTTTAATTCCAATTCAGATCATTTCATTCTTATTTCAAATCAGATCGTTTCATTTTCATTTCAATTCAGATCGTTTCATTTCATTTCAAATTAGATCGTTTCATAGTTTCATACTTTCTTCAAAATCAATTCAATTCTCAATTCAAATCAAATTCAAATGACTACTCGTGAAGCATTGTCTCTGGGTACTGATACAAGACCACCAGTTCTTTATCGTGGTAACTATGGACTTTGGAAGAAAAGGTTCATGGATTATGTGGAACGTCAGACTAATGGTCACATGCTTAAGGATTCAATTATGAATGGACTTGCTAAGCATCGCCATCCTACTACTGGTGCTATTTTGACTCCTGATCTTTTGAATGCCGAACAACGAGATTGTACTGCTGCTGACAACAGAGCTAGGTCATGCTTATATCAAGCACTTCCTGATGAGATCTATGGCTCAGTTGATTCTTACGACACAACAAAGGAGATTTGGGATGAAGTTGCCAGACAAATGGAAGGTTCTGATGTCACCTCAACAATTCGACTGACAAATGTCTTAACTGAGTTTGACAATTTTCAGAAATCACCAAATGAATCTCTTGAGTCCGTGTACTACAGATTCTGCAATGTGATCAATGAACTGAGAAAGAACAAGGTCAAGCAAGATGAGATTGAGCTGAACATCAAGTTTATCAAAGCACTTGGTCCCGAATGGGAAGATTATGGAACTCAAATCAAGCAACATCAAGATCTGACCAAATTCACCATTCATACTCTTTATGAATCTTTCAAGTTGAATGAGAGCAAAGTTCTAAGCAAAAATTCATTCAATAAAGTGCCAGAAGTTGTATCTACTGATCCTTTGGCATTGGTTGTTGAACGAAAGGTTTCTGAGGCTCTTAAAAGACAAATGACTATTGTTTCTTCGTCTGATGAGGAGGGAGAAGATTACTTGGCTCCAAGAGATGGTGTTCCTGATGAATTCTACCAAGCTCTTGCCGCTGTGACTAAGCATTTCAAGAAAAAGTATTTCAAAGCGAGGCCAACTAACAACAATCTTCGAACTTCATCAACAAGTGCATTTCCAAAGAAGGAACAATATCATCACAAGAGTTTTGAACAAGGTGAAACAACTGGTTCCAAGAAAAGAGACAAGAAAGCAGAAACTGAGAAACAAATCATGGAGAAAGAAAAGACATCTGACAAAAAGTGTTACAACTGTGGAATTCCTGGTCATTTTGCTGTGGATTGCAAGCTGCCTCGCAAGAAGACTTATGAATATTACAAGCAGAAGATGCTTCTGGCAAAGCAAGTTGAAGCCGGTCAAGCCTTGATTGCTGAAGATGACAAGTGGCTTTTGCTTACTAATGATGAAGATGAAGATCTGTCTGCCAATGTATGTCTCATTGCAAGGTTGAGCAAAGACAAAGTGTTGGAGGCTGACAACACTGACGAGGAATATCCCAATGATGAGGTAAATCTCGACTCTATTTTTTCATCAATTAAGGATAAAGAGTCTTGTAGAATTGCCTTATCAAACTTGATGAATCATTACACTTCTTTAGCCAACAAAAACAAGAAATTGAAAAATAGCATTGTATTTTCAAAAAGGGAATACACAAAACTTCTTGAAGAAAATTCTAAACTACTTTTTGAGTATGATGCTATGAAACAAGAATTTCAAAACTATAAAGAACAAATGTTGGTTAAAGAATGTGAAATGAATGCGTCTCCTGACTCTAAGTTATTGGAAAAGTGTCATAATTTAGAAAAGACCATTCTTGATCTGGAAAAAGCCAATCAAGATCTTGAAGTTCAAAAGACCAATGAATGGCTTCGGGCAAATGCGAGACAAATGGATGTTGATATTCTGAATAAGAAGCTTCAAGAAGCTACACCAAAAACAATTGAACTTGAAAGAAAAGTTTCTGATTTAAATCATAACTGTTTTTTAAAAGGCATTGAGATTGAAAATCTTGGAAGACAAATTGAGGAACATAAAAAGAATATACTTTTCTATCAAAAAAAGTTGTACAAAGTTGAACAAAACCCTCTTTTGGATTTCACTGCCTATTTCAATAAGTCAAAGATTGATAGATCAGAACTTCTTCTTGGGCTGGGATTTGAGAATATCACTCCATTGCAAAAAGCCAAAGAAAAGATCGAACCCTTGTATGATGAAAAGTTTTTGAGACTTGGTATGGTTCAACAATTCATTCGTCCATTGGATGACAAATTTGAGACTGATGAAGTTGAGAAAATTCAAAATAATAAATTTTTGGTTAATTATGATGCAATCAATACTTCTTACGAAACGAAAAAGTCATCAATTTTTGAATTAGAAGAGATTGCATCTAATTTTCAAAACCAAGAATCTGTCGTTTCACCACCTAAACCAACTAAATTGTATGTTCCATCCACATTTTTGGAAGAACAAATAGAAGGTTTACAACAAAAGGATGAATCTCAACAAAAACTTATTAATAATCTACAGTCTCAAAGTCCAAATTCAAAGAATGAATCAGTTGTTGTTGATATCAAGACAGTCTGTGTGAATGTTTCTACCCAAACTGATTTCAGTCTTTTAGTAGACCATTCCACTCAGATTACTTGTGTTTCTTCTACTGTTTCTTCTACCCAAACCTTGACTGATTCTCTTGAGTGTTCATGTCAAAATGTTGCTACTGTAATAGCTGATGATTATGTGCAATCTGATTTATCTTATGACGAACTTGCGCATAGTTTAGTTTTGATATGGTACTACTTTAGGTTTTTCACTTGTGAGTTTCCTGAAGAGTTAGTTGTTCACCCTAAGCTTTGTGCTAGTATAGGTGTTGATACTTCTACTCAATTTCCTTGTGAAACCAAAGAAGCGTCAGTTCAAGTTGATTTTATTTCTGAGACAACCAATAGTGTGAAGTTGGAAAACAAAACTCCTGATTTTTCAAAAATCTCTCCAGTTTCACCATTCACCAAATTTTATTTTGATAAATTCATGGAGGGAGAATATGTTTTTGATTCTGAAACCGAGAAAAAGATTGAATCTACCAAAATCAAAGTTGAATCAAAAGAGGAATCTCCAAAATCGTTTTTCAAAGCTCCAACTTCATATTATTCAAAGAAACGGGTTATTTCCAAACTCATCAAGACTGAACCAAAGAATGTCACCAAACCAAGAATCAATAAGTTAAAAACAAAGTGTCCTACCCCAGAAAAGCATGTTAAAACCAAACAAGATGAGACCAATCCCAAAATCAAATACAACAAAGTGAAACTTCTGGAAATCAATTCAAATGTTTCTTCGTCTAGCTCTCATTCTAGTTCAATTTCTAAAGTGTCTAAGTCTAGCTCAGTTTTGCTAACTAGGGATACTTCAAATGGTGCAACTAGGTATAGGGATAGATATGGCTGGTTTTCTCATGATAAACCTAAGAAACAAGAAGTTTCTGCACCTTCAAAAGAGTCTAAAAAGATAAAAGTGCTTCAAAACTCTCGTTCTAATCTTCTTAGTGCCAATCCAACAGGTGGAAAGAGCTTGATTAGTGAGTCTAAATGGGTAGCTAAGTCATTAGTACCTAAGATCACTAAAGTTGAGAAAAAGAAGAAAAGACAAAGGAGAATAGCGGGTAGTAAGAAGAAGCTTGTTTCTGATGTTTCAAACAATTTATCTTTTAAGTCATCTTTGAAAACAAATGTTAATGATGCCAAGGCAATGCCTTGTGATGGTGTAAACAATGTTAATTCTCAATTTTATTTGTATGGTTTGAATGGTGGTAGACATGTTACTTTTGATTCGTGTGTTAATATTCGTTTGCTTAATCCAAATGTGCTTGTTGATAATGTGCTAGTTAATAAGTATGTTGATTTGAAAGCATGTTTGTATGCATCTCCTAAGTTATACCCCCTGCCTGTATTAACAAACCACAAAGGACCCGTCTTTAAGTGGGTACCTAAAGTCGGTTAAATTTTTGATTGCAGGAAATAACCATCTGTGTATGGATACTCGATTCCGGGTGTTCAAAACACATGACTGGCAATAAATCATTGCTCAAGAATTTTGTTGAAAGATTCATGGGGACTATTCGTTTCAGAAATAACAATTTCGCTCCAATTCTAGGTTATGGAGATATTGAAAGAAACGGAATTGTCATTAAGAAAGTTCATTATGTTGAAGGTTTGAGTCATAACTTGTTTAGTGTTGGACAGTTCTGTGAAAACAACCTTTAAGTTCTTTTTCGACAATCTCTATGCAAAGTCCAAACTCTAGATGGAATTGATATCCTATGCGGAGATTGTGAAGATAATCTTTTCTCAGTTAATCTTAATGATAACCAACCAACTGATAATATCTGTCTTGTTTCAAAAGCTACTTCGAAAAATTCTTGGTTGTGGCATAGAAGGCTTTCTCACTTGAATTATCAAACCATAAATGCTTTAGTCAACAAGCAACTTGTTGAAGGCTTGCCTGACTACAAATATGAGAGTGAGCATGTCTGTCCTTCTTGTGCAGTTGGGAAGATCAAGAGAAATCTCATAAACCAAAGAAAACTCCACACACTTTGGCACCTCTTCATTTGCTTCACATGGATCTTTGTGGGCCTATGAAAGTACAAAGCAGAAACGGGAAGAGATATATTCTGGTTATCATTGATGATTACTCAAGATACACTTGGGTCAAGTTTCTTGCTTCAAAAGATGAAACAACTCAAATTTTAATCGATTTCATCACTTCCACTCAAGTGAATCTTCAACTTCCTGTCCGTTATATCCGTTTGGATAACGGTACTGAGTTCAAAAATGCCATCTTCAATGAATTCTGCAAATCAAAAGGCATTACTCACCAATTCTCTGCTGTTCGTACCCCGCAACAAAATGGTGTCGTTGAAAGGTGAAACCGTACGCTGGTGGAAGCAGCAAGAACAATGCTTGCTTATTCCAAGTTACCATCAAACATGTGGGCTGAAGCTGTTGACACTGCCTGTCATACTCAAAATCGGTCCATCATCAATCAGCGTCATGAGAAGACTCCTTATGAGGTTATTAACAAACGCAAACCCAACATCAATTACTTCCATATTTTTGGGTGTGTCTGTTATACCTTGAATGATCGGGAAAATGTTGGAAAGTTTGAAAGGAAAGGTGACGAAGGTTACTTTGTTGGTTACTCAAAGACGTCGATTGCATATCGCATCTTTAATCGTCGAACAAACACGATTCAAGAAACCATGAATGTTTGGTTTGACGAAATGTCTGGCATGATATTTGAACAAGAAAGTTTGCTACCAACAATTAGTGATCCAAGTACTTCAAGTGCTTCCTCAAGGACGTCTACCTTAGCCTCAAAATTCAAGAAATATCCAACTCCAACAAGTGAAGAGCTAGATATTCTTTTCAAAGAATTCTACAACTCAAAACCGATTCAAGAAAAGGAACCTCAAGTCATCAAAGAACCAATTCCGAACAATGACCTCATTCAAACAAATGAATTAGTTGCTGACAACAATCATGAATCATCTTCAAATTCTACAGAGCAAGAAGAATCACCTTCAAGTGATATTTATTCTCAAAAGAATGTTCAAGAACAACCTTCTCAAATCACCCAAACAACAAATCCATCAAATACTCCAAATGTGTATGTGCCACTGGATTTTGATCATCCAAATTTTGAGGAAAGAGTTCTTCCAAGCTATGATTCTATTGCTCAACAGAACTCTGGATTTAATGATGATAATGTTGACATTCATCAACAAGATCCTCTTCCTCATGACAACAAGTGGTCACGTATGCGCAAAGATCTGAAGCTCTTTGTGATCCAGAGTGGGTTAAAGCAATGCAAGATGAATTAGCTCAGTTTGAGAGACTGAAGGTATGGAGATTGGTTCCAAATCCAAGGAAAGAAGAACCAATTCGCACCAAGTGGATTTTCAAGAACAAGAAGGATGAAAATGGAATTGTAGTTAGGAACAAAGCTAGATTGGTTGCAAAGGGTTACTGCCAACAACCTGGTGTGGATTTCGACGAAACTTTCGCTCCTGTTGCAAGAATGGAGGCCATTCGTATATTCTTAGCTTATGTCGCATTCAGAAACTTCACAGTGTTTCAAATGGATGTGAAGACAACATTCTTGAATGGAGAACTCAAAGAAGAAGATTACGTGGAGCAACCTGAAGGTTTTGTTGATCCTAAGAAACCAAACCATGTCTACAGGTTAGACAAGGCCCTCTATGGTTTGAAGCAGGCACCCCGAGCATGGTATGATTCCTTATCTACTTTCTTACTCAAAGGAGGCTTTACCAAAGGTACTATTGACCCTACCCTGTTTATTCGTAAGCAAGGTAAACATGTTTTACTTGTCCAAATATATGTTGATGACATTATTTTTGGGTCAACCAGTCAAACTTTTTGCCGAAATTTTTCATCCCTAATGGTCAATCATTTTGAAATGAGCATGATTGGGGAAATGAATTACTTTTTGGGATTACAAATCAAACAATTGCCAACTGGTATCTTTATATCACAAGGTAAGTACATAAAGGATATGCTGAAAAAGTTTGATATGACTACATGTTCTTCAATTTCAACCCCAATGGCTGCTCGTACAAATATTAATGCTGATAAAAATGGGAAACCATTTGACCAAAAGAGGTATAGAAGCATGATTGGTTCGTTGTTGTATCTTACAGCATCTCGCCCAGATATAATGTTTGCAACATGTATGTGTGCTAGGTATCAAGCCGCTCCAACTGATTTACATTACCAAGCTGTGAAACGAATTTTTCGTTATATGAAGGGTACACCCAATCTTGGTCTCTGGTATCCAAGGGATACTGGATTCAATTTAACTGCCTATTCAGATGCAGATCATGCAGGTTGTAAGCTTGATCGCAAGAACACATCTGGTACTTTACAATTCTTAGGGGATAAGATTGTAAGTTGGTCATCCAAGAAGCAAAATTGTGTATCACTGTCAACTGCAGAGGCTGAATATGTAGCTGCTGCTAGTTGTTGTGCTCAAGTGTTATGGATGAAAACACAACTTACCGATTATGGCCTGAAATATGATCGTGTCCCTATCTATTGTGATTCACAAAGTGCCATTGCAATTGCTGTCAACTCAGTCAATCACTCACGCTCAAAGCACATTGATGCGAGATATCATTTTTTCAAAAATCATGTTGAGAGAGGTGACATCGAACTCTACTTCGTGGGAACTGACTACCAACTCGCTGATTTGTTTACAAAACCACTGGACGAAAAGAGGTTTAATTTCTTAATCTCTAAACTTGGTATGCTAAATCTTGATCCTTAATTACCTTTACCATGGAAGGAATTCTTGATTCATTTTTCAAAAATTACAAAAAAATTGAAAAACCAAAAATCAAATACAAAAATATAAAAGTTTGAAAAATAACAAAAAGATTTTCTTAAATTCTTTTCTTTTTACTTCGAAGTGGTTTACATATACTCTATATGTAACCCGTATTTAAATGATGTATTTATTACTTCGTGGCTTATGCACACTCAGTGTATAACCCGTGCTTATTTGTGTTATTTATTTTATAAGTGGCTTACATATATTCTGTATGCAACCCGGTTTAAAAAGAAAATTATCTATGTTTCAAAATTGGAATTAATTCATATTGTTATACATATAAATTGATATAAGATAACATGGAATTGAACGCTTTTGTGTACTTCCAAGTGGTCTTATATGAATATATATGTGTAATACAAGATGTTGATTGCAATTTTGTTACTGTAATAATCAAAACTCATTCGTGTTCGGGTGCGGAAGTAAGGTGAGTAACAATGGTGGATGTGTGTGTGTTAGTGTGTGTATTGAGAGAGACATAGGTGTGTGTGTGGAAAGCTTGGAAAATATATTTTGCAATATGTGACTAAAAAGTTACAAAAGGTTAAGGCTTGAGGGGTATTTATACTCTAAGTAAATACATAAGCTCCCCCTCAACCTTATATTATATTTACATAATAACAAAGATAAGGAAATACAACTAAGCACTATTTTAAATTTCTAACATTCTGCCCCTTAGTGCTTGGTTGTTTTCAATCAGTTTCTCCTGTTCCTCCTCCTTCTTTTCTCAGCTCGTCTTTTCTTGTTCTTTCTTTTCTAATACCTCTTAGGAATGAAATGCCAGTTAGCACCTTCTGGACGTTCATCGGGCAATCTGATATTATCTTGAAAGTTAACTGGAGGAATATTATGAGGACCTCGTTCATGACTTGGATTCCAAAGAACCCATGAACCTGTCTCAGTATGAATGATTCCTTCTCTTGGTCTAGTAGTTCTGACAGCAATAAGATCTCTAACCCTTTGACGCATGTCAATTGTCTCTTGGATCCTTCTTATGTGTCTTTCTCTTTGAATCTGGATGTTTTCATTTTCACTGGGATCAGGATTATCATGAATGGCTCTGAGGAAGAATAAACAATATTTCAGAGTGCCATCTGAATACTTGGGAAAATCAGATGCACGGACAAAGATTTTTCCTCTGAAGCTGTTTATGAAAACAAATCCATCCAATTCTTCTATTGGATCTCCAATCTGATAAGAATCCAACTCATAACCTCCTGCTCTCTGAATTGGTCTCGTGAGATTAATTCTTCTTGTTCTCTTTTCTAGACCAATCTGGAAATCATTGAACTCATAATATCTGATTAAAGCCTGAATGTGACTCTTCAGAGCTTCATAAGCAAGGAGTTGATCTGGAGTCTTTGTGATCAAATGAGCATACTGGTTGTAGAGAAAGAGGATGTCAGAGATTGGTAAGTATTGGAAAGATTCTTCATGAATAGCATAAATGTGACCATCAGCTCTTTGAACTCTAAATCGGACAAGTCTTTGATTCTGATACTTGATAGGAGCAATTAATGTCAACACTCTTGTGATTGGACTCTGGAATTGATTATACCACTCTTCACTTCTTATTGTGCTTTCAGCATTCATCATTTCTAAATATGCATCCCTTTGATTTTGATGTCTGAAAAGAAAGAATGCTCTCAACCTATTCAAGGTCATGTTGAGTCTTTCCTCAAATGAGCAGTAAATCGGGAAGGCTCTTTCTTCAATGTATCTAGCCCTGCATACTAACTCTTCAGGTCTGACATTCAGATTTAGCATTTGTGCATAATTCTCATGAAAATATCCTTCATTGATTTGCTAGATTTTGTCTCGAGTGATTCTTGGATGTCTAATACCCATGCTAAGCTCTCTTGGAGTGTCAAGATTATTTGTATCTCTTAGATCATAGACAATCTCTTCAAAGATATCTTTCTCAAATTGTTCTTGAGACATAGCAGGTCTTAGTGGAGCATCATTAGAATCATCCGAATCAGAATTACTGTCATCATCAGTCCTCTTCCCTGGTTGAAACGGATCAAGATCACTAGATTGATCAGAACTTGATGTAGTTGAGTAGTAGTGAGAGATATATTTAACAAGTGGAGGCAGATCATCTGAATCAGAATTATGAACTTGATGAGCTTGAGATGATGAAGGAATATCCACACTTTGACTTTGATCTTGATTTCCTTCTGTTACTTCTTGAACACTTGCTTCTTGTGTTGTATTATGACCTTCTCCACTATCTTGAGCATTATTCTCCCCCTCGGGTTGATCATCCGGATTTTGATCATCCCGACTCCTTAAGATAGTGGCAGGTTGACATTGTTGTTCAAGCTCAGTTAATCTCTTTCGAATTGCTTCATTTTCAGCCTTTTGAGCAGTATCAGTATCCAGGAAATGTTGATAAGAAAGAATTGATTGACAGATGGCTTGCTTTGGTGGATTCAGATTAGGCTCTTCAGATCTTAATCGACGAAGTACTGCCATTATGAGAGTATCAGTGGATATACCACTTTCATGAAGCCTATTAGTAGTATAATCATTCAAATAAGTATCACTAAGATCAGATTCCGATGAAGATGAAGAACTTGAAGAAGAATCAGGAGAATCAGGATCAGGAAACGATTGGTGAGTTGATGAAGTTGGAATTTCTGGGGGTGTTGGTGATGAAATTGGAGATGATTGAGTAATCGGTGGTGTTGATATGATTGGTTGAGATGACAAAGGAATAACAGTTGGAACAGTTGAAATATGAGGAGTAGTACGTGTTGAGATTGGAGTAACAACAGAGGAGCCAATTCTAAGTTCACCACCACTAAGCAATCTGCGTGGTGAAGAACTGGTTTGTGTCATTGGAAGTTTGCCAGTAATAGTATATCGGGAAGCACGTAAAACACTTTCTTGTTCTTGTTCAATCCCTTCAACCAGATGAGTCACAAGAGTACGAACAATTGGAGATAATGTTACAATAGCTGGAGATTCAAAAATTGAAGTATCAGGAGTAATAAAAGCTGACACATCAGTAGTTCCAAGTGGTTCTACGGAGTGACCTGACGACATCATGACTGTCACAGGATTTCCTGTTGGTTCAAGAGTTTGAGCAACAGTTGATGATTCGGCTTCACAACCAGAATCCTTTGGAAAGTGGACAAACATAACACCGGAGTCACTTAGATCAACCGTTAAACCCAAAGCACGAATAGCCGCAGCAACTGCTCGAGCTCGAGAGAGTTCAAACTGTCGCTGAGCCAATTCAGCTACACGGGTGCCTTCGTTCAAAGCTGGCATAACGTTAGCAATGGAAGGACTTCCAAACAATCCTTGAGAGGGCACTAAAGCCGAGCTCTCTATGTTTGTTCCGGCAGCATCACTTAGATGTGCAGATGGTACAATAATTGGTGTAAGTGTCCTAGGGGTACTAGACAGACATGCAGAATCGAAAGTCAAGAGAGGGGCAGATGTCTTTTTATATTCAACATCCACAGACTCTGAAGGAGACTGGGATGGAGTACATGGATTTTGCCCATGCAGAAATGAGACGTCAGTCTGTAGAGAGACTTCCGAATGGCTAGTGGAGGTTTGACCGTGCAAGAGTTGGGAGCTCTTGTCTTCTATCCTAGGTCAAACCCAGCGAGTATATGTTGTTTGGACTAATGGAAGGCCAACGTTTTCTTTATGCCTTATACCTAGCCCGGACCTCTCATCCTCTCTAACATTTTCAACTCCTCCCTCATTTCCACCTTGTTCCTCCGGGATGTCCATGACATCATCAGCAAATTGATTGGCTTCATTATCAGATGAATCAATATCAGAATCAGCCACATCTTCTTGTTCAGCTCGGGAGAAACGATCATACTCAAAGTGAGATCTTTTGAATGTTTTCTTTTTGATATTAACAGGAATGGACTTCCTGCGGCCTTGAAAGTATGTCGGTAGAGGTGATAGGAAAACAGGTGTAGAAATTGTTGATGAATGAATTTGAGTTGGAATTTGTTGTGATTGAGGCATTGTTGGGGGTTCTGGTGTTAGAATTTCTGGAAGTGGAGATGTTTGAATTGGTGAAGAATGTCTTTGTGGTGATGGTGTTTTTGGTGATGTTGATCTTCTGATATTTGAGGTTTTAGGAGGTGGTGATCGAATTGGTTTTGGAGTCCCAGACTCGGAGATAGTATCCTCAGAAGATGTTGGAGAAGAAGGTTCAACTGGTGTTTTTCTTTTCAACTTCTTTTTCTTTGAACTTCCCTTCTTCTTTTGTTGATGTACTTTCTTACTCAACTTTATCACAAACATTTCACCTCTTTGTTTCTTACTCTTTGGCCTACCTGAACTGGATTCACCCTCACTCTCATTTCTTTTCCTCTTAGACCCCTCACTTGGCGACCTATGTACAACTTGGGTAGGAACCGGGAGGCTTTCCGGTCCCATTGTTGTTCTAATCCAGTCCAGATATACCTTCTTGGCATCATCAGCATCAGGAACCATATCAAGTAAAAATGATGGAATTAAATAAGAATAGTTAGGGATACCAGAGTCTCTAACAAACTTGAATGGATGAGTAACAACTTTCCCTGTTTCAAGAAGTCTTGGAATATGCTTCTTGTTCCTGATTATACTTCGGACAATTGCTGAGAGAAATCTTATGAAAGGAATATACTTCTTGGGAGCAGATATTTTTCCATTTACTGCTACTATCAGCTGATCCCAAAGAAGTTGAGCAATGTCGTAGTGCTGATCGAAAACAAACCCATAGAATATGTACAGCATTGTCTGGGTCAAGTTATCCATTCCTCTTGTATATGGATGTAAACAGTTGCTGAGCACAGACTACACATAGTACCAAATTCTTGGTAACTTCTTCAGCTTAAAATCAGTTGTCTTTGTCAAAGGACCATCAAAACCAAGTGATATCAAGGCAGCAAACATCACATCATTTGATTCAAATTCATCATAATCATTTCTCCCATTTGAGTTTGCTTCTGGTAGCCTTAAATATCTTCTGAAATCATCTAAATTGAACTCGAAGTCATATGTATTCTCTCCAGATTGAAGTTGAAATTGAAAATAGCCTTGTCTACGAAGTTCTGGAGATTTGACTTTTGATTTAGTCCTTGATGAAGATGGATCATGTGGTTGCACAAAGACAATGGATCTCCACATGTCAAATAAATATGTTTCAGCAAGATCAACTTCTACTGTGAAAGCATGAGTAAGAGGATGATTGTGGAAGATTGCTGAGATTATTGGAAAGCCGGGGGCATTGAAAGGATCATTCAGATATCGATTATTTCTCATATTGATAGAATTTCCGGCTGTAAGAATTTCTTCTATTGATTCATTAATGGCAATCTCTTCATTATGTCTAACCTCTTCTTGATGATCCATTATTTTTTTATAATTTTCTGTTTTAAGACATAAAAACTTTTAACACACACAATTTATATAAGATACAAGGAGGTTCACAAAGGCGATCAACTCAGTGTATCCTTTATAAATCATTTGTTAAGAGAAAATAAACACATAATAGTTAAATACATATTTTCCATATATAAGTTTACAAAGAAGTTCACAAAGGCGATCAATTCTTTGTGCTCTTATATACTTTGATGTGTATATAACTTTGAAAATAATATATAATCATATAAGTATGATATATTTGAGAATAATAAGGAAGTACACAAAGGCGTTCGATTCCTCATATTTCAAAATATATGACAATTATCTGATCATACAAAACAGTTTGTCACACCACATAAGAATAAAAGTAAAAATAAAAAGTTAAAAGAAAGAAAAGAAAAAAATTTTCTAAGTATAAAATTCTGAACGATCTAAATTTAGATCGTTCTGAGTAAATCTTAGTTAAAAAAATTAAACGATCTCAATTTAGATCATTTTGAAAGATTTAAAGAAAGAATAATGAAGTATGGAAAACTGAAGTTAAAACGATCTGAAAGAGATCGTGTTAAACCTTTATTTGAGAAAAAGTTTTAAGTATGGAAAAAGAAAGTAAAACGATCTAAAAGAGATCGTTTTAAGTTTCTCATGTGAGAGAGAAAAAAAATGTTAAGTATGGGAAAGAAAAGGTAAAACGATCTAAATCGTTTTAGGTTTTGTTAAAAACTTTTGAAGTGAAAGAAAAATGAAACGATCTAAATTAGATCGTTTTGGAAAAATTTTGAGAAACACTTCACTTCTTTTTTTCAAGATTTTCCAACACTTGAAAAATATAAAGTGAAATCAAATTCATGATTTCTCTTTACATTTAAAAAGTATCAGATTTGAGCGAACCGAATTCATAAGAATTCAGTTACTCATCAATTGAATTTCCAAACTCATTAACAAACCACATAGTGTACAGACCCAAGAACGATCCAAATTAGATCGTTTTGGTCTCAGTCTCAAGGGTTTTATCAAAGAAATAACATGAAAAAGAAAAAAAAATAACAGGTGAATGGTAAACTTATTTTACTTCTAGTCGTTTAGAAATCAAAACGATCTAAATTTAGATCGTTTTAGAATCAACCAACTCTAAAATAAAATATTTTTGCCAAACACTTTTCATTTAGCCAAACATACATCAATATTCTCATTCAATGAATCAAACTGCAATTTGAGCATGGCATAACATTCATCCCTAGCCAAACTAACAATATCATCACGCAACATATCTGAATAGAAACGCATCAATCCATTTAAACACACTCTGATCATGTTTATTTTCAAGAACAAGGTGGGAAGGGTTTTTGAATTCTCAAAAACATCAAACAAAGCATTTAAACATGTAATAATCATTTACACCTATCCTGAACATGCTTCTAATTCACACAGTTAACACAGAAGTACTAACAGAATCGAGAAATTCAAGAAAAAATAAAAACAATGAAATCTACATTCAAACCGAGATAGTACTTGTGGATGTGATTGAAAGTTGATGATGTTATAGAAAGAAATGATCACAGAATGATTTGGAACAAGACCCTTAACTTCTTTTGATGAACAACAACAAAAAGTTTTATGAAGATTTTTAGTGAGAGAGTTAGTGATTTTACTGGTATACGTGAACAGATAAGAAAAGAAAAAAAATTGTTTTCCCTCCTTAAGAAGAAAGAAAGAAAGGAAAAAAAATGGGTCGGGTCAGGCTGGGTCGGTTATGGACTTGATTGATTATTGGGCTTGACTTGTTTTTGGACTTTTTCATTTATCAGATTTCTAAAAACTAGAATAAACAAACAAAACAAAACAAACAAAAATATTTTTTGTGAATTTTCAAATTTTCTATTTTTATATTTTGTTTTTCTAAAATAACAATGAGTTTCTAATCAAATAGTGCAAATATACAAACTCCCCCTCGCTTCATGAATTATCCTTTCTCTCCCCCTCAAACATTGCATGATATAAAACATATTGCACGTAAGCATAGCATCAATGTTTGACAGATAATGAATGAAATTAGAGAGATGGAGGATTTTTACACAACATGCAGAGGTAAGTTAGCATATTGATAATTAGCACTTATTTGAGATGATTTCTTTGATCAGAAACTCATTCGAGGATCATGCGTTGAATATCTTCCAAAGTCGAAATACGTAACACAGACCTTTATTACCTACAAAAACAATTATGTTGTTTTTGGTACCCACTTTTGAATGGGTCCTTTTGGGTTAGAAAAATTGATCATGTTATTGTTTGAAGATTTGGTATTCTGTTTCTTTGGAGTTTTGACAGTGAACCATCCATACTAATCCCTATAATTAGTTATACCCTTAGATGTTTCTTTTGTGAGGAAAACTTGATTAGTTTTTGACATCTTGGATATGGAACTATGTTTAGAGATAGTTTTAAGAGCAGAGGTTCTAGAAACAGATGAAACATGAACCTTAATGGTGTTCTTACCTTTGACAGCTGGTGCAAGCTGACTTTTGGGTGAGTAAAATGAAGTTGGAGCAATCTTAGATTTAGATTCCTTCTTTGGTTCAACTTTAGGCTTTTTAAAAGAAAGTTTTTTAACTTCTTTTTCAATTTTTGATTGACTTTTTGATTGAGAACCAGTTTTGGTAGTCATCTTTTCAATCAATGCTTTTGCTTTAGCCTTAAAAATTTCAGGAATCTCAATTTTATGCTCTAAAGTCACTTTACTTTTGTCATTAGGTGTGATCACAGGGGTTTCAAAAGAAAGTACCTTTTTGACAGAAGCAAGACGTTTAGTCTTCAAAGCTTGAACTTTTTCTTCAATCTTGGAAAATGATGATAACATTGTTGTGGACATTTCTTGAATTTCTTTAGAAGAGATGCTATCATCCGTTGGGGAATAATCTTGAGTTTTCAGATGTTCAATGACCGTTTGTTGAGACTCAACTTTTTGCTTTAGGTTTTCAATTTCTTTTTCCAATATGGTAGTTGGAATATAAGCTCTGTGAGAAATTGATTTTGAAGACTCTTGTTGAGACTCATTTTGTTTCACTGTAATGTTGTCTATTTCTTCTAACTCATAAATTGATCTGTTATGAGTCTGCTTGTAAGTATCATTAAGAGCAACATAATCAATGTTTATTTGAGTTGGTTTTGGTGTTTCAACATCATCTGACTCAAAATCATCCTCAGATGGTCTGATGAATTCTTGAATCATGCCAAGGCGAAGAAATTTTTCATCATACAAAGCACCAAGATCTTCTTTTTTAATTTTCTCTAAATGTGCTGGATTCTCACAACCTAAACCAAAAAGAAGTTCTGATTTATCAATCTTTGATTTGTTGTAATAAGCAGTGAAATCTAAGGAAGGATTTTGTTCTATTTTGTAAATTTTCTCTTGGTAGAACAAAATGTTTTCTTTCAAATCCTCAACTTGTTTTTGAAGAGTTTTATTTTCAACTCCTTTGAGAAAACAAGAACTGTTTAAGTCAGAAATCTGTCTTTCATGTTTTTCACAATTTGGTCTCATATCTTTCATTTTGTTTGTGAGAAACTCAACATCTGCTTGTCTTGCATTTGCTCTTATCCATTCATTGGTTTTCTCAAGCTGTAAGGTCTTAATGGTTTGCTTGAGTGAATGGATAGTCTTTTCAAGGTCTTGACATTTATTGGTTAAATGTGCATTGGGTGAAACAACTTGAGAACTGTTACTTGACAAATGCATTTCTTTCAAAGAGTCATAGTTAACTTTGAGAGAATCATGAGCTATTGAGAGTTGAGAAAAAGCTTCGTTAAGTTTATCAAACTCTTGTTTAGCTATATTCAAATTTGTCTTCAAAGTATGATTTTGCAATGTCAAAGTATCAGCAGTTGTTTGAAGAGACAAGTAATCAGTTTGAGTAAAAACTTGTACCTCTCTTGATGAAATGTCTGAATTGATATTGATTGTTGTCATTTGAAATGATTGAATTACAAAAAAAAATTGATTTAGAAAATGAAGCTAGAAATTTAGATCGTTTTAGATTTTTGAAAAAAATTCTAAGTATTGAAAAATGAAAATAAAACGATCTAAATTAGATCATTTTAGAAAAGAAATTTTCTAAGTGATGAAGAAGACAGACGAAAGTAGAGAAAAAAATGAAATGTTTTAAAAGAAATCGTTGTAAGGAATTGTAAAGAAAAGTTAGAACGATCTAAATTTAGATCGTTTTAACAATTAGGGTGAAAAATTTTCTAAGTATGAAAACTTTGAAAATTTGGGCAGAGTAACACAATGATTCGGAAATTTTTGAGCAAAACCAATCTCAAGGAGATCAGTTACCTAAGGAAGTGTGTGATTCCCAATCACAATAACTTCAGAATCATGATCCACACACCACACAATTCACACAGAATTAAACAAGCTAGAACGATCTAAATTTAGATCGTTTTAGCTTCAAAATGGCCCAAAAACTAGAACGATCTAAAAGAGATCGATTTAGTTCCTCCAACAAAGATCGTTTTGTGATACCTGCACATATAAACAGAACAGATAGAACAAATGGTTTTTGATACAAAATTGATCAATTCTCATTCAGTTTTGAGAATTAGGATGTGATCAAAACATCAAAATGCTCAGAAAATGATCGCGCACAATCATAAAAACAATTACATATCTCAAATCAACTTATTTGTGAAAATCAAATTTTGATCAAATTTTCAAAAATTTTGATTTTTACTCAAAACTTTGAATTTGATTCAGAAACTTAACAGAATGTTTTGAAATATGATTTGGAATGTATTAGTGAACAAAAACTTGAAAATTGAACAAAAATTGAATGTAAATTGTTGAAGAACAGAAATGGCGGCAAAAGTTTCTTAGAACACGAAGAAGAAGAATTTGAATTGAATTCAATGAATCTGTATTGAATCTGTTCTGGATCGTCAACAGATTGTTGTTCTTCTCTGATACCAAATGTAATAATCAAAACTCGTTCGTGTTCGGGTGCGGAAGTAAGGTGAGTAACAATGGTGGATGTGTGTGTGTTAGTGTGTGTATTGAGAGAGACAGAGGTGTGTGTGTGGAAAGCTTGGAAAATATATTTTGCAATATGTGACTAAAAAGTTACAAAAGGTTAAGGCTTGAGGGGTATTTATACTCTAAGTAAATACATAAGCTCCCCCTCAACCTTATATTATATTTACATAATAACAAAGATAAGGAAATACAACTAAGCACTATTTTGAATTTCTAACAGTTACACCTGTTTCAAAAATTCTCAATTGTTGATATGAGAAGCAAAGGATTGAACGCCTTTGTGTACTCCTGAGTTATCTTATCTTGAACAATTGATTGAGTTCACTTTTCATGAAACCTGTTTTGCTCCTGAGAAATGTGTTTAAATTTTTTTTCACATTTGATGATTTTTTTTCAAAATATTTTCTTCAAAGGAAGTTCGGTGTTTAGTTTGCACATGAGCGACTAGGTTTTTCTCAAAATTCTACTCCATGAATTTCATCATCGCCGATGAGTTCTAACCCCGGAGTATTCACTTCTTTCATTAGAAAGTGAGGGTATTTTTGAGTGATGATGAGTTTGTGCAACTAAGGTGGAGGGAGTAAAGTTGAAAAGTGAGAGGTTATGGTGATAATGTTGTGAGAAAAGGGTTAAAAGAATTGATACCCTTCCCTAAAATTCTCAAATCTCCGGGTAAAACACATTTCTATCGGATGTCATTTGTTGATATCTCGATATTGAAGAAGCCTTCATGGACCCAATGAAGCGATGCACATCTTTACCTAACCACTCAAGTGTTTCTTAACAAATGCTTGTTTTACTTCTCATGGAGATTTTCTCATTTCTATTGACTTTTCATTTGGAAGACGTTAATATTGAAAAAGGGTGACACTCTACTCCAGTCCCCGAATTCATTTGATCACTTTGTGTCTAGAGCTCTCGTGATTGATCATTAATTTGATCGTTATTTATTCTTTAGGACACATTTGCGTCATATCTTTGTGATATACATGCTTATCTTTGTGATATAGACAGAACATTTGTAGTGATATCTTAATTGATATTTCATGATGATCAAATGGTAATCCTACCATTGCTAACATCATTTCCCGCTTTGAACGTAGGTCTCATAATTGCATTTGTGTAATTATTGAGTTAACAAGAAGTCTATTGTGACCTTGGATTTTTTTTCCTAAAAGTCTTTAAGGATAGTAGAACATGGTTATCGAACGCTTAGGTGACACTGACCATGGTTTACATTCTTTGAAGCAATCTTGAGGTTGGAAAGCCAAAAGACCAAACTATGTTAGGGGTTTGCTTTGTGCATTTCTCAATGATACATAGGAAATCCGATAAATGATATACATTTCTTTCGGTCATTTCATTAATCCTTTCGATTTTTGAATACAAACGGATCATTATTATCCGGTTTCTTTTCTCATCACCCCAACACAGAAAACACCAACACCAGAATAAAATGTTTAACCCAACAACTTCAATCTTACATTTTAGTCACCCATAGGAACACTTGGGTTGGTTTATATGGTTAGATTGATGTTTTGATGGTTGATAAATCTCCATGAGCATAATGTCTAGATTTTAGTCATGATTATTTCTTTTAATATTCAAATCAATCACTGTTTACATAATGACATTGGTTCCTAACTTTGTCCTTATGAGGGGGAGAAAATAGTATGATTGATTATTGATTAGGAGAAGAAATTAGAATGATTGATAAGGACAAGGAGAAAAGTTTGTGTTTGGTTGTTTCAATTGCTTTCCGAGATACTATCATTCAGATTCTTGATTGGAAGTTTTCAAGTTTATTTGGAGTTCTTTTCTCTCAAATTTCATTTATGATCATTCTTCTTCAAAGTTTGTTTGATTTCATTCCAAACTGCAAGGGTTCCAAATTCAAATTGAAGACTATTCATCTCGAAAGAAAAGGATATACATTCAAGATTTAACGAAGAGACTGTGATTACTCATGAATTGAGGGGGAGCATGATTACTTCATAAGAGACTTTCCAAAAACCTTATTGAAATATTTACTCTCAAAAGTGTTCAAAATAATATGACAAAAGAAGAAAAGCTTCAAAAGTGTCTTCATCAAAGATCTTCAAGTCATACAATAACACTTTACCTAAAGCTACATTGCACATATCTAGGGGGAGAGTACATATCTCTGAAAATTCATTCCAAGATTTCAAAGAAAAGACTTCAAGATTCGAAGATTGAAGAATTCAAGACAAGTTCATACCTTCTGCACCTCAAAAGACAACTCTGATTCATGATTCAACAATCTTTAAAGATTCAAAACATACACACTCATCATTCTCTGTTCTAAAAGAACATTGAGAATCAGCAAATGATTTAACTTCAAGAAGTCCAAGACCTAGACTGATTCAAGTTCTCCAAAGATAATGAGAAAGCTTTGAAGACTTGTTTCAACACACCAATTGTCTTCATCACCGGGCTCATCAAATTCATTTCTACAAGACAAGACAACACATACTTCAAACCTTACAATATATCACTAAGGGGGAGAATGTTAGAAATCCAAAAGTAGTGATACATTATAATTTAAGTTATGGACTTATTTGTTGTTAAGTCATGTGTTGATGATTTCTAAGGTTAAGGGGCTAATTGTGATAATTAGTTTAATTGGTTAGTTTAGACTATAAATAGCCCTCAATCCCTTAGAAATCATAACTCTTGACATAACTTTTGCATAACTCTTAACACCGATCATATCAATAACACACTCTTGATCCCAATTCTCTCTAAACACACACACAAACACCAAGAACACACACACTAACCAAACACCATTGTTGATGTGAATTCGATTGATAAAATCGTGTTGTTACAGAGAGATTTAATATGAATCAGCATTCTTCATCCCATTGAGAAGAATTAACTTCTCAAATCGAGTTTTGTCAAATGCTTTGGTATACAGATCAGCTAAATTATCATCGCTTATAACCTTTTCCAAATAAATTAACTTCTTTTGGGCACAATCACGCAAGAAATGATGCCTAATATCAATATGCTTGGTGACCTTATGCATGACAGGGTTATTTGTAATGTCTATTGCTGACTTATTGTCTATTCTAATAGGAGTATCAAGAAAATCCATACCGTAGTCACGAAGTTGTTGCCGAATCCATAATACCTGGGAACAACAGCTACCAGCAGCCATATAATCTGCCTCACATGAAGACTGAGCAACACATGTCTGCTTCTTGCATTGCCACGATACTAATCTCCCTCCTAACAACTGACAACCTCCAGTCGTAGACTTTCTGTCATTGTTACAACCGCCAAAATCCAAATCAGTATATGCAACAAAATCAAACGTTTCTCCTATTGGATACCATAGACCAAGCCCTTGGTTTCCCTTAAGATAACGTAGAATACGTTTTGCTGCAGTCAAATGTGACTCTTTCGGACTAGCTTGCAATCTAGCGCAAAGACAAACAGCGAACATAATATCTGGACGCGAAGCAGTCAGATACATCAATGAGCCAATAATAGCACGATAATAAGTTGCATCCACAAGTTCATCTTTCGGATCAAGCACTCCTAAACCATGATTTTGCTGAATAGGAGTACCATATGTCTTGGACTCTAGCATTTGAAACCTCTCCAAGATGTCATCGACATACTTAGACTAGTGAATAAAGAATCCATCTTTCCTTTGATCTACTTGTAGTCCGAGGAAAAATTGCAATTCCCCCATAACACTCATTTCAAAAACATTTTTCATGCTCATATCAAACACTTTGCACATCTTTATATTAGATGAATCAAAAATGAAATCATCCACGTAAACTTGTACAATTAGATAATCTCGCTTCTTCCACTTGATAAACAATGTGTTGTCTATCGATCCTCTTGTAAAGACATTTGTCAACAAATGCGTTGACAATTTTTCATACCACACTCTGGGTGCTTGATGTGATCCATAAAGAGCCTTATCCAATCGATATGCTCTTCTTGGATAATTTGGATCTTCAAACCCCGGTGGTTGGTAAACATACACTTCTTCTTTGACTTCTCCATATAAGAAGGCACTCTTAACGTCTAACTGATACACCTTGATACCTTTGAAACTTGCAAAAGCTAAAAATAGCCTTATAGCTTCAATCCTAGCAACTGGTGCAAAAGTTTCGTTATAGTCATATCCTTCTCGTTGTGCAAACCCCTGAACAACCAAACATGCTTTATTTCTAGTAACGATCCCTTTGTCATCTCGTTTGCATTTATATACCCAACGAGTTCCAATTGGTTCTTTACCTCTAGGCACATCTACTAACTCCCAAACTCCAAGTTTTTCAAATTGAGCTAATTCTTCTTGCATAGCTTCAACCTAACATGGATCTTGAAGTGTTGCCTTAACATTCTTTGGTTCTACTTGTGAAATGAAACCAGAATACAAACACTCAGTTATCAATCTAGTGTCTTTCACTTCACAAAACAAACTAGTTAGATTCTTATTCAATTGATTTCTAGTTCGAACAGGTTCTGTAGCATTTCCAAGAATATTTTCAACAGGGTGATCCTTATTAATTCGATATTAAGGAACCGAATCAACATTCAAACTTTCTCCTAAATTTGTTCTAATCTGAAACTCAGGAGAGCTGAAATCATCTTCCGATTCTTCAGAAATAGGATCATCATCAGGCAGTGTAACCTTCGATGGAGTAGGTGGTGTAGTGTTTGCGGGTTCATTATTTTCTGAATCTGGTGTCTTATCTTTGTCCTTACCACTTTCATCAACATCAGTAGTAGACTGAACGTTGGTTGGAGTAGTATCGACATTCCGAGTAGGCGGAGATATAGGAGTATTATCCATGTGATCTCTTAAGATAATCACATCGTCAATTGTCTTAGGATCTGAATAAGAATCAGGACCATGTAGTGAACTAAACACACTATCATAATTGAAGTTTTTGCCACTTCCAGAATATATAGCGGGCTTATGACTGACAATCTTGACATTTGTTCCCAAATCAACTTTGCCGGTCTGTTTGTTGTAAACCCGTCGAATTGATGTTCCCGGTTTATAACCCATGAGAAATCCCTCTTCAACCTTTGAATCAAACTTTGACTGAGGTAGATACTTCAAGAAAGTACACGGTATAGCAAATGGTTCAACATTCTGTAAATTCGGTTTATTTTTATGTAGAAGCTCATAACATGTCTTATTATGACGCTTAACTACAGTAACCCTATTTAAAATATGACAAGCTGTATTCACTGCTTCTGCCCAAAACATAGTAGGAAGCCCTGAATCTGCAAGCATAGTTCTGGCTGTCTCGATTAAAGTCCTATTCTTCCTTTCAGCAACTCCATTCTGTTGTGGTTCATACGGAGAACTGTATTGATGTTGAATTCCCTTTGACAAACAAAAGACATCCATCACATTATTCTTAAATTCAGTTCCGTTGTCACTCCTAATTCTATTAACACGAACTCCATAAACAAAAAACAAAGAAATTTATCAAAATCTGCGGAGTTTCATCTTTCGACTTAAGAAAGAATACCCATGAGAATCTCGAGTAATCATCAGTAACCACCAGACAGTAATACATCCCACCGATACTTCTTACATTTACTGGACCAAATAAATCCATGTGAAGTAACTCAAAAGGATTGGCGATAGAATTTACTTGTTTTGGTTTATGTGCAGACTTTTGCTGTTTACCTTTCAGACAAGGTACACATTTGTCTTCCATTCCAAACCGTTTCATGGGAACGCCGTCAACCAAACCATGTTTGACAATGTCATTCATCTTTCGGAAATTGATATGTCCCATTCTTCTATGCCATAGTAACGATTCAGATTCGTTTGCTTTTGATAACAAGCAAACAGACTCCTCTGGATTATCAACACCTAACACAAGGCCATAGATGTCTCTCTTCCTAGGAGCTTTCAGCAGGATCTAGTCTTCAGGAATAACATATCCTGGTTTCAATATAAGTGCTTCTTTTTCATTAAAATGGACAGTATTACCCTTGTCACAAATCTGAGAAACACTTAATAAATTATGTGATAACTGTTCCACATAATTGACTTTCTCCAGCGTAATCTTCCTATTGACAACATTACCTTGGCCTGAGATGTTGCCGCCCTTGGGACCAGCGAAACTAACATACGACCCATTTACATCTTCATAGTTGGACAAAACGTTCTTGTCCCCTGTCATGTGCTGAGAGCATCCACTGTCAACATACCAAAGACTAATAGGCTTCCTTGGTTCTCCCTGCACATTAGACGATAAGATGGTTAGTTTCTGAAGGGAACCCAAACCTTTTGAGGTTTAGGTTTGCCGAATTCATCTCTAATGATTAATTCGGTCAAATATCCATTGCTCTTTAATGGAGCCTTGGATGAAAATGGTGTCATAGACTGTTTCTTGGGTGAAATGAAACGAGTCTTAGGAGGTGAATTCCTTGGTGAGTGAGTACCAAATTTAGGTTGACTCCTAATCGATCATAGAATTTAGACGAACCATTAATTCTAACAGGAGGGGATCGATTTTGTTGAGTCATCTTCCTAGGTGAATTACTCCTTTGAGGTGTACGAGAACGACTCGGACTCACACTACTAAAAGTAGTAATCTGTGAAGGTCCTTGTCGTTTTGGAGTCTTAGACCTATTATTATGAGCATCAATATCTGAGTCACTAGATCCACCAGAAGACATACCCTTATCAGGACATCTCCGTTTCCTATTTGGACAACAACTATAAACATGTCCTACTTCATAACAATAGAAACACGATTTTTTAGCTCTTGCTTTCTTAGCTTTAACATCAAACTCAACTGAGGTCATACCCAAACATTCCTTAAGTTCAATTGTGGCTGACTCCTCTTTTGACAAACCAGTTGACTCATTTTTACCTGAAAAATGTACTTTCTTTTGAGAATTTTTATGAGTCTTGTATGGAGTTAAGGGAACTTCACTAGACGTAGATTCATCCTTATTCCATACTTTATCAATCTTGTCATGATCGATCTTTTCAAAATCAATTTCATTTGATGTGAAAATAGTATCACATCCTTTCATTGTAAAACATTTAATGTTCTTATCTACAGGAGAAGTTGATTTTACTTGACTAGATCCTTTAGAAGTACTAGCATCATAAATTCTGTAAGTCCCAACTATTACTAGATGGATGCTGAAGACACCTCTATGTCAATGGTGAGAGAACTTTGCAACACGATCAATTAATCTGGATGTGACCAGTTTAGATTAATCGTGTACCAGGTTAAGTGGAGTTAATGTATAAAGGTGACAAAATATGTAAATTAACACACTGCAATAATATAAGTGACAAGTATGTAAACTGGTGAGACAATATGTAATTTTCAAGTGTATTTTATTTATTACTTGTTTAAATAAAATACAAGGTTGTTGCGGAACCAAGATAATACATGAATGTAAATATCCTAACAACCCATGAATTACAATTGATCTAAACTTGGAAATTCTCCAAAACAATCGAAACACTTAGAGTTGTGAAATGTTCCTTTTTGCGATTGAGAGAATATTGCACAAGTTCACCAATATTGCAGAATATATGTATTTGCAGAGTTGTTGTACTCTTCTTGTGCAAGGACCTTTATTTATAGTCGAAGATTGAGCATGGGGATCTCAACTTCGACGTACAAATATGGTTGACAACACACAAAAGTATTGTTTAAATAATCCTTTGTGTGTGCTAAATAAAGTAAGACAAAAGGTTACTTTATTCAACCACTCTACATCTTTGCACCTTTATCCAAAGACAATATCATTGTCCGGTTAAAAGGATGTAGAGTAAAAAGGTCCTCCTCGTAATCAGTGTAAAGCTTTGTAAGAGCATTTACACTGGAGGATTCTCCAGTTGATTAATCTGGTAGATTGTCAACTGGGCTTCGCTGCCATTGCCAATCTCTATCTTCCATTTATTGTCTTTGACTTCAACTGGAAGGTCTTCAGATTCTAGTCTGCTGATCTCAACTGGAGGAAGTCATCAGTTGCTAAACCTGTACAATGTAATTGGACTTCTAATATTTCGGACAATTCCTCATGCTCTCCAGATGTCACTGGAGAGCTCCAGTTTAGCTTAAACTGGACCTAACAAATTCCATTCTTAGGATCCACTGGTTTAACAAATGAATTCTCAAGCTTATGTTTCTTATTAAGCTCCTTAATTTTATCAATCGAGTTTTTTGAACTTTTGTTTTTCTGAAACGATTGGATCAACTTCACCACTTTCAATCTTTTAAGTAAGTTGTGTTAGAGACTCTGTATAATTATCATTGAACGGACCTCTAACTTCATTATAACTCATACCCAAACCACTTTTATCTTTTGAATCCCGTGGTACAGGTTTTTACATTTGCATTGATCGTATTAAATCAGATCCCCTAATTTGATCTAGTCTTGTATTAAGCTTAACTATCTCCAATTTTGCGTCAACTAATTCTTTCTCCTTTTTAGAAAAATCTTCAGTTAGTTGAGCATATTGTTAAGTTCCTACTTTTTCCATCAGAACTGACTCCTTTAGTTTTTCTTTTAATGCAAGAATATCCTTATCAGATGCATGAATCTTATCTTGATAAAGACTTTCTTGTTTTACCAAACCAGAATTTTTGGCACACAAAGAGTCGTTTTCCTTTTTAAACATGTTGTTCTGACTAGTTAAGTTAATAACTGACTTATTCAAAATAAACACCTCAAGTTTTAAGTCAGACACCATTCTACACACGTCAATTATAGAAGATAAAGAACAGGATACCTTCTGATCTGCAGCCTTGCAGTCTGCCATGTATGCAACAAAGTCTTCAGTTGTCATACCTTCAGGTATCTCAAAGTTCTTCATCTGTTCTTCAATGCTCTGCATAAAAATGTCATCAACAGGATTTGATGACTCTTTCTTTTCTTTAGATGCTTTTACTGCAGTCATTTGTTCACTCTCAGATCTTACTGTCTCAGCAACATTACACATATTCTTCTGTACTATCTCAGATGCACTTTCTTCACTTGAGTACACAGCATAATCAATCGTTGCGGCTACCTCATCATATAATTCTACCATGTAGGCATGATTCGAGGTATCATCGGATTGTGTATCCCATTGATAAGTACCATCTGGATTTTGAACAACAACAGCCTTTGATTCCGAAAATGGTGATGAAACTGGCTGCTGTGGAGTAACAGGATATGTAATCATTGCTTGCGTCTTATGATTATTCGGTGTAATACCGCCTTGATTGTAATTTTGACGACCAGCAACAGTATTATCAATCCTCTTAGGTCGTTGACACTCTCTTGCAAAATTACCAAATCCATCGCAATCATAACATTTCACCTTGGATTTGTCAAAACCTTTAGTGCCATTACCTATAGGTCTACCAGTTCTCTGAATGAATCTTCTGACCTTAATAGTAAGCATAGCAAGCTGCCATTGTAGATCCATTTCTTCCAAATCATCAGGATCTATTTGATTGTAATCCTCATCAATTACTGCAGGATCAGTAACCTTTCCCCCAATAAATGCTTCATGAGCATTACAAAAGGCTGAGTAAATACTCATTCTTCCTTCTGCAGAACTCATACTCATCGGCATAGAATGGAAAGATTGTGCATTGCTCTTAACATTTGAATTTGTATTGTCATAAGCAACATATCCGGCAATACCATCAGCATCTACAATTGGTGTAGCTTTTGCACCACTTAGAAATGCATTATTTCCTGAGCTGGAACTTGCTAAATAAACAGACTTAGCATGATACAAGGATGGATCTTGTGTAAAATCCGAGTGAGTGTCCTTAATCCTTCTCTTCATATCTCTGTTCTTCAGCTTGGAGACTACCTTCTCAAAATCCCATGTATTGTATTCCTGATCATCTTGAAGTTGATGAACATAATCAGTCCAAGTTTTAGGCAGTGAATCCAGAAACTTATCAACTAGCTCAGTTTGAGGATAAACAACTTCAAAGTATGACAATTCAGTGGTTAGATGACTGAATCGAATAATAATCTCATCAAGAGATTCCCCTTTCAGTCCATTAAAGGCTTCATATTGACGCTTGAGAAGCTTGATACGGTTTTTCTTCAAAGTTACATCACCCTCACAATATCTTTCGAGAGCATCCCATAAATCCTTTGAAGTAGTGTACTTTTTAAACTAATGTACACTATCTTGAGGCAATGCCATAGTTAGAGTTGACAATGCTTTCCCTTCAACAATGTATCTTTTACGTTCTTCAATAGGCATATCAGCATAAGTATACCTACTGATTACTCCGTTCTTCTCATATGAAGGCCAATCAAAACCTTGAGTTATTACTAGCCACATTTCCATGTCAGTGAGACGAATGTAGTCTTCAAAACGTCTCTTCCACATCCAATAATTTTCCATACGGAAAAGCTTTGGAGGTGTATTACCTCGACCAACCTCATGATCATGCATGATCATCTGGCTGATAAGTAAGGCATTAGGTGAGTTTGCGGCAGCTGGTAAAGTAGTCATTTCGAATCTTTTGATAACAAATTAAACGAAATAACACTAAGTTCGTGTGAGACGAAGTACACGTGGCACGAAGTATACCTGGCACGAAGTATACGTGGCACGAAGCTGTATGACTTACACGAAGTACACGTGGCACGAAGTAGAGCACGAAGTACCGCGTCACGACTTAGTGTTACACGAGTCACACGTGACACAAAGTCCACGAAGTGACAATGACGTAAGCACGAAGCAAAAAACCAACCTCGTGCTGACGTAAGCACGAAGTGTCACACGAAGGAGAGCACGAAAACGCAAATTAACACGAATTTCGAACGAATTTGCAATCAATAGCCAATCAAACGATCTTAAACCTTCTGGTAATCAATCTTAGGGCTCTGATACCACTTGTAAGGTGCCCTATTGTTGCGTGGATCGTAATAAGACGTGATTCGTTATGTCAAGAGTGCGGAATCCTCTTGAGATAACTAGATTACTATTGCCTTTCGTTGATTAATAAGCAATTAACCAACCCAAGAAGATGCACAAGGCTTGTGGTTCGTGTAGGAGATCACACGAAAGAACAAATAACCTTAGCTCGTTAATTCGTGAATAACTCTCAAGAATTCGTAAATCATTAACCTAATTTCGTAGATTAGGTCTTGTATTTATACTAGTTAAGTATTGGATCGTGTGGGCTTAGGCCTTAATTACGTATTAGGCCCGAAACAATAAACAACCGATATGCCTCGTGCTGACGTCAGCACGAGGTTGTTCCTACATGCTGATGACGTCAGCACGAGGGACGACCCATTGTTCTTTGTTTGACTTTGTTTGACTCGTACATAACATCCAATCACCGTTTAAGTGTTCTACGACACTTATAAACCTTGATTCTATGTTCTTGTACCTACAAAACAATATATAACACACAAACACAATACAAAACATAAACAGATATAATATTCAAGTTCAAACGTAATCATTAAATATCAACACAAGTTCTTATTAAAATGATTACAAACAAGTTCCTAAAAACATAAACGATAATCAAATCTATGTTGCGATTGTCACACCGAATCTGCATCTATGTTGATGCACGTTGATGTGACAACAACAACTTAGATTTGATCTGTCTTTTAGATTAAGACATTATGTTACTTTATGTCGTATCTATACATATGTAATTGATAGATTATGGACTTTATGTTTTGGTAATGTTCGATTACATGTTTTGGTGTTATATATATGTTATGTATGATGTTTGTTGTGTGTTATACAAGTACAAACGTAATATGTGTTAGGATTCCTTGTTGATGAAACATTAAGGAATATAACCAAGTCTTACATCAAACGAAGATAAACTTTGTTTGGTACAAACGAAGATTAACTTCGTTACATGGGCTGGGCTGCTAAGTTCGTAAGAACAAAGCCCAGCAAGCCCAGTTTCGATCTGAAACATATATATACAAATGAATACCCTAAATTGAGGATCACATTCGACATACACATACACCAGGCGACTAAGTTCGTTCTATAGCTTATAGAAACGAATATAGCATCATACGGCTGATTATTTACTTGATAATTAGCGATATACACGATAACTAATCAAACTAGTTATCTCGTGAGGATTCCGCACTCACGACATAACAATAGACGATCTCGAGAGCGATCTGTAGCTATCGAGGGATTCACAAGTGGTATCAGAGCCAATCGATATCTTATCGAAGGTTCGAGATCGTTTGTTTGATTATTTTCTCTCAAAAACCTCCCGACACCCTAACAGTCGCTAAGTTCGTTTTCTCAAATGAATTTAGCAAACGAACTTAACCTCATCTTCGTTTACAATCTCTTCAAACGTATTTAGCTTTATTTTCGTTCAGTTCCTTCTAACGAATTTAAAGTTATCTTCGTTCACCTTCACCTCACGAATTTAGCCTTATCTTCGTTCAATTCCTTCAAACGAAGTTAGACCTATCTTCGTTCCATTCCTTCAAACGAATTTAAATCTATTTTCGTTAAGTTTCAACTAACGAATTTAGCAACTATCTTCGTTTCAACTCCTCTTACGAATTTAAAACTATTTTTGTTTCTCACATCCATTTTCGTTAAACCATGGCTTCCTCTTCAACCAACACTGCTGTTGCACAATACCTGAATTCTCTTGTCTATCATGATCATCTCGTTGGACGTACTAATTCTCCACCGAAGTTAGTTTCATTGGCTGACTTCTGGGCGTGGAGAGGCCGATTTGAAGATTATATTCAACGAGAAGATTTGAACATGTGGATAATGATCACCGAAGGATATGAATGAACAACTCTTACTGTAAACGGTGTTACAACTAATTACAAGGCTCTTTCTACTCTTCGGATGTGCATTCCTCAAGAATTAGTGCACCTGTTTCCTAAACAGGAGTACAAGACTTCAAAACAATTGTTCGATGCTATTGAAGCTTACTGTGAAGGTGATCCATTGTTGAAGCAAAATAGAATTAAGATGCTTAAGAAACAATTTGATTGCTTTAATGCTACCAAGAACGAACAAGTTGAGGATCTTATATTGAGATTTCAACATCTTCTTGCTGAGTTAGCTTATTTCGATCTTAAGTACACTCCTACTGAGATAGTGGATAAATTCTTGGATGGTTTGCCGAAAGCTTATAAAGAGTTTCGTCATGGATTGCAAGAAAGAGCATATTATGAAACTCTTCGTATAGATGGTGTTATATCCACTTTAAGAAACAGAGAAATGAAGGATAAGGCAAAGGATCTCCAAGACAACTTCACACAAGATCCACCTATTTATCATGACACTATGAAAAATCCAACAGCTGACGTTAATGCATTCGTTTCTGAGGTTGGTACTTCTGGCACGAAAAAGAGTTCTGATTGTGTTATGGATGGAGATGATTCTGCTCGTTTCATGGCTTCTGATGCTGGTTACAAGGCTAGAAAGGCTAATGAAAGTGCAAAGCCTGGAAATATGAAGTTTGGTAACATTTCATCTACTTCTGCTGGTTACAAGTCTATGCCCATGGATATGAAATCAGCTGAGGGAAGGATGAATGTATTTGCCGCAATGTGTGCTGCACATGAAGCTTTTGTTGCAGGAAGGATCACAGATCCAGCACTCATTGATGAAGATTATGACCAAATAGATCCAGATGATGTTGAAGAAATGGATCTGAAATGGAATTTGGCGATGATCACCAGGAGAGAGCAAAGGTTTATGCAAAGAACAGGTAGAAAGCTTATTAGGGGTACTCAGGGCTTCGACAAGTCAAAGGTTAAGTGTTATAACTGCGATGGCTTTGGACATTTTGCCAAAGAATGTCAACGACCAAAGAGAGATGTCAATATTACCCCTACACGTCAAGATAGAGGTGGTAATCGTCCATTTAATCAGAATGCAAGTAGAGCTCTCTTGTTGACTGATGATACTACTGGAAATGGCAATGACAAGGCTATCGTAGCTGCTCAACTTGATGGTTCTTATGTTTGGAATCTTCCACAGGATGAGACCAATAATGCTTATTTGGCTGAAATAGTTGATGATATGGCTCAGATAGTGGATTCTGTTGATGATTTCTTGGACACCACAGTTTACCACAATGATGAGCATTTGTATGAAAATGTTCAAAGCTCACACATGGAATCTTCTGCTGAGGTATATGATACTGATTCTGAGTCTGATGAAGAGGTTGAGGTTGATGATATGAAAGATTCTAGAGAGGTGAAAGCTGCTGAGATCAAAGACGATTCTGCTACAGAAAAGGTTGAAAAGACAATTGAAGAGCAGATGAAGGAGTATGAAATTCCAGCATGCATGAGTGTGGATGACTTTGTTGCTTACATGGCAGACTGCAAAGAAGCAGATCAACAGGTATCTTACTCTCTACATACTATTGTTCATGTTTGCAAAATTGTTAATCGAATGTTTGATGAAATTGAACAAAAGAATGAAGAAATTAAGCAATTAGAACCTGTTGTCAATGCTGGTCATGAGGAAAGAGATAAGTTGATTAAAAAGGATCTAACTGTCATTGATAGAGAAAAATTCTTAAAGGATAGGATTAGATCTTTAGAGTCTGACATTAGTGCTATGAAAGACAAAGTTAAACATGCTGTGGCTGTAGAAAGAGTAGGTGGTGAAGCTTATGCATTGTTAGCTAAAAAGTGTGCTACAATTGAGAAAGAACTTGCTGATGCTAGGATAGAAATAGTGGAATTAAATGCTAAGGTTGATTCTGCTAGACATGCTGAGCTTTTAATGCATATGAAAAGTTTGAGGATTCTCCATCTAAGAGTTCTGACACTGTAAGGTTTCTTATAATAGCATGCCTCTTCCTTTCAACAATAACTATACTCCTGTAGAACCCAATATTCCTGAAGTCCTACTTCAACCTAGTGTTGATGATGGTAAATCGAAAGACTCAACTCCTAAGCCAAATTTGACTGAGGAACAACAGAGTCTAAAGGAGTTTCTTCTCAACCTACTAAGGAAGAGAAATTGAAAGGTGTTGTCCTAGATCCGTCCACTTCTTACGGTCAGAAAGACAGTATTACTCACTTTACACTTCGAAAGAGTAGTAGGGTTTATACTGAGTTAGAATTTCCATTAGCATCTATTGACCCTAAGAGGATTGATAAAGTCTGGGATGTTGATATTAAGGATATGAAGAAATTAAGTCAGTTGCGTCAAACTCCTTTACCTAAGCAGTCTAGGAATAGCAAATCTGAAGATGTATTAGTTGTTAATGTAGAAGCAACTAAGGTTTTGAAGCATATACTAATGCCTGCACGTAAGAAGTCCCCAAGTAAGTCTAGGATATCACCGACCAAACGAGACCATGAGGATTCTAGAAAAACAAGTAAGTCAGTGGACACTAGTGAATCTGTAAGTACCAATAATAAGGTAGATATAAAGAAAAAGGTTAAGGTCCTCTCTTGCTTTGCTTGTCATGAAAAAGGTCATGTTTACAGTGTATGTCCAAATCGACCTCGAAGATCGGGTTCTCCTTCAAAGGTTTCCACCTCGGAAGGAAAAAGGGGGTTGGGTAATGATAAACAGGTTCATGAGACTAAAGTTCAATCTTCTACAAAACCGTTTACTATACCTCACCGACGTGAATCTCCACCAAAAGGTTCATCCCCTAAGGAACCAAGATTCACAACCCCCAGTGGGAGTTCGAGTCGGTCACAAACACCTCCAAGTCGTAATTCATTTTATGACAGAATTCACTCAAGTGTTAGACCTTCTTTTGGCCCTCATTCCCCAAGAACTTCTCCGACGAGAGGTCAGAAGTCTTCTCCAGTGAGAAGACAAGTCGAGAATCAAGTCCCACCCACGACTTCTAGCAATGGATATTGGACTGAACTGATTCTCAAGGATGAGAAGGGATGACCCAAACATGTGAAGGTTTGGGTCCCCAATGAAAACTAATTTTTCTCATTTCATGTGCAGGGAGTTCCTAGGAAACCAATTCATTTGTGGTACCTTGACAGTGGATGCTCCAGGCACATGATAGGGGACAAGAAGCTCTTGTCCAATTATACTGGTATAAATGGGTCGTATGTTAGTTTTGCTGGATCCAAGGGCGGCAACATCACCGGTCAAGGAGATGTCGTCAATGGACAACTTACTCTAGAAAGAGTTAACTATGTGGAACAACTTACTCACAATCTAATGAGTGTCTCACAGATCTGTGATAAGGGCAACAATGTTCATTTCACAGAAAAGGAGGCATACATCTTGAAGCCGGGTTTTGTTATTCCAGAAGAATGGATAATGCTCAAAGCTCCTAGGAAGAGAGACATCTATGGCTTAATTTTAGGTGTTCATAATCCAAAGGAGCCCCTTTGTTTGTTGAGCAAGGCAAATGAGCCTGAATCTCTCCTATGGCATCGTACAATGGGACATATCAACTTTCGGAAGATGAATGAACTTATTAGTCTTGGGTTAGTTGACGGTGTGCCAGTTAAGAAGTTTGGGATGGAAGATAAGTGTGTACCATGTTTGAAAGGAAAGCAACATAAGAATCCGCATAAATCAAAAGTACTCAACACTATATCCAAACCATTCGAATTACTTCATATGGATCTCTTTGGTCCTGTGAACATAAGAAGCATTGGAGGGATGTCTTACTGTTTTGTGATCACTGATGATTACTCGAGGTACTCATGGGTATTCTTTCTGAAGACCAAGGATGAGACCGCAGAACGATTTATGGATTTTATTAAACAAGTTGAAAATGTCCATGGAGTCAAAGTTAAGAGAATCAGGAGTGACAATGGTACTGAGTTCAAGAATAATACTATTACTGTATTTTGCTTGACCAAAGGAATTCAACATCAGTACAGTGCACCATATGAGCCACAACAGAATGGCGTGGCTGAAAGAAGAACAGGACATTGATTGAGACAGCCAGGACGATGCTTGCTGATTCAGGGCTTCCTATTACTTTCTGGGGAGAGGCAGTGAATACAGCTTGTCACATTCTGAATCGGGTTTTGATAGTTAAATGGTTTAAGAAAACTAGTTATGAACTTTTGCACAACAAAAAGCCCAATTTGCATAATGTTGAGCCTTTCGGTGTTCCTTGCACTTTTCTTAAAACTCTTCCTCAAGGGAAATTTGAACCTAAATCTGAGGAGGGTTTCTTTCTTGGTTATGTACCAAGTACACCGATTAGGCGTGTGTACAATCAGAAGACTGGCAAAGTAGATCTTGGTACAAATGTCGTAATTGTCAGTCATAAACCTACTGTACACATTGGTCCTGCTAATAATTTTGATTATGATGGTGTCTTCACTTCTTTTCGTGGTCCTGTTTCTTTTGCAGGTGTTCCGACTGTGGAGGATGTAGTTACTCTCCATGATCCTCTTGATGGAGGACCGGTTTTCTGGTTCTTCTTCTGTTTCCTCACCAATAGTTGAGCCTACTTCTGAATCTGGAGAATCTAGTGGGACAAAAGTAGCAGATTCTACCTTAGAGCCTGCTCCTATAGATCCTACTGATCCCTTGCATATACCTCTACCTGATTCTCCTTTCTATGATATTGATGACACGGAAGGTGAAAATCAGGAGGAGCCTAAAACTCCAGCTTATAAAACTCCAGAGCAACATGTACAGACAAACTTGGGAGATGATCTTTCAGTCGATAAGGTTCCTCAAACTAGGGTCAACAAGGATCATCCAGTCGAACAAATCATTGGTGATGCTTCTGCCTCTATTCGCACGAGGAATCAATCTAAGAAACTGTCGTGTATGTTTGCTGAAGTTAAGGATACTGGGGCAATTACTTGGTACATGTATTATTGCTTTATCTCTTAGGTTGAGCCTAAAAATGTTGGAATGGCTCTTAAGGAACCGTCATGGTTGAGGCGATGCAAGAAGAATTGACCCAGTTTCGAAAGCTTGAAGTATGGACGTTAGTTGACTTACCTCCGGGTGAATCTCCTTTAACAACGCTTTGGGTTTTTCGTTGTAAAAGAGATGACAGAGGTGTAGTCACTCGCAATAAGGCTCGATTGGTGGTTAGAGGATTTGAGCAACAAGAAGGCTTTGATTACGATGAGACATTGCACCTGTAGCTAGACTTGAAGCTATTCGATTATTTCTGGCATATGCTAGTTATAAAGGTATTAAGGTGTATCAGCTTGATGTAAAGAGTGCCTTTTTGTATGGAGAAATTAAAGAAGAAGTGTATGTAGAACAACCTGCCGGTTTGAGGATCCAGACTTTCCTAATAGAGTATATCGTCTCGATAAGGCTTTATATGGTTTACATCAGGCTCCTCGATCGTGGTATGAAAAATTGTCAACTCATTTGAAGGAAAGTGGTTTTACCAGAGGTTCTATAGACAGCACGTTGTTTATTAAATGGAAAGGGAAGGACTACTTGCTTGTACAGGTTTACGTCGATGACATCATTTTTGGTTCATCTGATGACAATATGCAAGGAATTTGAACAGAGCATGAAGGCTAAGTTTGAGATGAGTGCTATGGGGGAATTAACCTTCTTCCTTGGACTACAGGTGGATCAACTGAAGGATGGCTTCTTTATACATCAGACCAAGTATGTCAAAGATCTTCTTACTAGGTTTCGAATGACTGATGCTAAGGATGCTGTTACTCCCACCCTTAGACTCATGGGTTGTGTCCTGATAAGCCTAATGATCCATACCGATGCCACTCAATATCGGGCTATCATTGGATCCTTGATGTATCTGACAGCCTCACGTCCAGATATTACCTTTGCTGTTTCTATGTGTGCTAGATATCAGGCTAATCCGAAAGAGTCACACTTGAAAGCTGCGAAAAGGATTCTTCGTTATGTGAAAGCCAAGCCTCGTCTAGGTCTTTGGTATCCCATGTATGGTTCCTTTGACTTCGTAGCTTATACTGATTCGGATTATGGTGGTGACAATTCGGATAGGAAATCAACGTCAGGTGGATGTCAGCTTTTAGGGGGAGAATTATATCGTGGCAGTGCAAAAAGCAGACATCTGTTGCACAGTCTTCCTGTGAAGCAGAGTACATTGCTGCTGGATATTGCTGTTCTCAGGTGCTTTGGATACAGCAACAATTGCGCGACTATGGTATGATATCTCCAATACTCCTATTTGTATTGATAATAAGTCTGCCATAGATATTACCAAGAATCCGAAAAACTTTAAAGTCACCAAGCACATAGATATAAAGTATCATTTCATACGTGACTGTTTTGAGAAAAGCTTATTCATTTAGAAAAGGTTATTACTGATGATAATCTTGCTGATCTATACACTAAAGCTTTTGATGGACCTCGTCTTGAGTTGTTATATCAACTCAATGGTATGAAGAATGCCGAGTAGTTTCTCTCAAAGAACTTAAATGTATTTTTCGTGTCTTTGTAGTGTAGTCGTACATAGATGAGTCATAAAATACAAGAGTGTCTTATTTAAGTACATAGATAGTGTCATAAAAATACAAAAAGAGTTGTCTTAGTATAAGTTTGTATATATCTAGTGTCAGAAAAATACAAAAACATTGAAAAATCGAAAATCCAAAAAAATATGAATAGTAGGTTACTGCGCTAAATGATTAGAAGTGACGATACTTTAGCTTTTAAGCCTGCTTAATCGTAATATAACTGCTTAGTTCAGTGATTACAATTTGGGATATATCGGTAGGCACAAAGTACCAAGGTTTCCTTCAATCTGAACTTAAATTATACAATGTTCTTGTGGAAACATATTCAGATATATGGCTGAGAATGCTTGCTTTTCAGAAATGTTAAGATCTGGTCCTTAAATTCTGTGAAAGATCTAGCTTTATTATAAAATTTATTCAGTCTGTATTGGAAACTTCTACAAGTCCTGAACATGAAAGTAAATTAAGTTAAATGTGATTAAGTGACATATTAGGCTACTTAGGTTACAAGGTGACTGCCCTTGACCATGGTACGACCGAAAGTGTTACAAAATTAATGCAAATGAAAGTAAATGTGATTAAGTGACATATTAGGCTACTTAGGTTGCAAGGTGACTGCCCTTGACCATGGTACGACCGAAAGTGTTACAAAATAAATGTAAATCGCAAAATACTAAAGTGCTTCAGTGATGAAATGTAAAAATGTTTCATGGTTTGTTCAAGGAAGTTTCCAAATATATTGAATACTTGTTATTTTAATGCTTGTGTCGATTATGGGTATATCTCTGATTGTGTCACATAAGTTCGCAAACTAAATGTATGGCATGAGTAACTTACTAGGTTACATGGTGACTGTCCTTGGCTCAAGTAATACGAAAGTGTCATATTCAAAGGAAACTGGAAGTACCGAGTGTTTAAGAGGACAATACCGGTAATCGCTGTTGGGTCACTGTTCAGAACTTATAAAAGAATTATTTCTCACCCGCAGGCTTATGTAACATGCTAACCTGATCTAATCAGCAGTAATCAAGCATAATGTGAATAATGTATAAAGTCAAGTTAATTAGAATTTAGATTAGTTTATTATTCTGCAATTTTATTCTGAGTTATTTTTCTTTTTATTGAGTCAAATAGTATTTTTATAAGTTCTTATTGCACGAGAGATCCTATTCAAATTCTGAGTATATGTTTTGCTGAATTCCTTCATGTGATTTTTAATGAGGTTGTGTGGTTTGTTTACAAAGAAGATTTTCTAATATGGACATTAATTGTTTAAGTTTAGAAATGATCTTTCAAGTGTTATGTGAAATGTCAAAGTTATTTGAAATCTCACAATTTTAATTTGTACAAGTTAAGAATTTGATTAATAACTTGGTGACATTTTAGGGTTTGACAAGAAATGACCTCCCTTGATCTTTTGTTAGATTTTTAGTTATTTCATATTTGTTAACCCTGATTGAGTGTGTTTGTAGCTTGAATTTTCTGCATTATACTGTTTTGTTCTCAATGCGTTAATGAGTTCTGTAGTAAGTGTGCAGTGTTCAGGTTAAGAAGATAAAGTTGGAGTGCTGATTTCTGTTAATACATTGTTATTTATACGGATGATATCATGACGATAAGATCCTTGGTGTGTAGTGATAATATTTGTGATGCAGATTTGAGCATGTGAAGGATGAATACATGAACTTGCTTTTGGAGTAGTTATTTACTTTATGATTCATGTATTTAATGAAATAATCAAATTTGATATTAGTTTCCTTTGAATTTCATGCTGTGATTTATGACATACTTTTGGAAACTTTACTAAGTTCTTCAGTGAATTTTGTTGGATTGTTCATTGTTTGTTAGTTTTGTAGACGGCATCTAGTATGGGACTTAAGTGTTTCAAGATGGTTGCCGTCACGCATATCCATGATCAAAGGAAGTTCTCGGTGTCATAATCGTCATTGGTAATGAGGTTCATATATAAATGATTATTTTCAGGTTTGTTGATGGTTAGTGTTTTAACCATGGTTTTTATTCAAGATTATAATGTTCGGTTATATACTTACATTATGATGATGAATTGGATGATAGCACTTTTTAGTACAAGGCATGAACAGGTTGCTTTCTAACGAGTTTTTGCTATGTACAGATTGCGATGAAGGGTCGTGTTTTGGAAGATCGCTTTGATGAAAATCTGAAAATTTTTCAGGAACTTAGCTGAAATCTGGAATATTTTCTAACTTTGATTTGTTCTTACGAAGATAACTGTTATCTTCGTTCTTATAGTTAGAAATTAATTTGTCCAAACAAAGGCTATCTTCGTTTGGATAACTTCGTGAATGGATTTTAGCCCGACCCATAGTTAACCCATTTTTATTTCACTATATAAAGGGGTTTTTCTTCGTTTTTTTTTCACAAACGAAAATACTCTTATTTTCACACGACCAAACCCTAAAAACCCCAAATCTTTTCTTTTCTTTCTCTCTATCTACTTCGTTTCCTTGATTTGTTTTGCAAATCGTGATCTAAGTAAGTTTTTGATCTTATTTTCGTCCACAAAAACGATCTAGGTTTTATATATATCTTCGATTTGATTCGTTTTGATTATATATATATATATTCTTGTGATCATTAAACTGGTTTACCCAAACGAATTTAGATTTGTGAAAACGAACTTAGATTTTAGTTCGAACGAAGTTAGATTTGGTAGAAACGAAGTTAGCTTTCGATTATGCCTTACGAACTTAGAATTTAGTTGATAAGGAACGAACTTAGCAAGGCTTAACGAACTTAGTTTCTTAGCAATGCTTACGAAGTTAGTTTCTGTCCAAACGAACTTAGATTTCGTTTATAAGTTACGAACTTAGAATATAAGTTATAACTTACGAACATGCATGTCCAGTTTAGACCTTACGAATTTAGACTTCGTTAGGTGAAAACTTCAGTTTAGTTCTTACAATTTAGGATTTATCTTCGTTCCTTTATAGCTTACGAACTTAGATTACATCTTCGTTCCTGTATACTTAACGAATTTAGTGACTATTTTCGTACAGTTTAATTTATGAACTCAACTTAACGAATAATTTTGTGCAGTTTTACTTTACGAAATTATTGATTAGGTCTTTCAAGTCTGCAATTCATTTACCGTGCTTATTTTATATTTGTTTCGATATTGTGATTTGTTTTGCAGAAATGGCTCTCGCTCCGCGTCAGTTTGTGAAGAACATAATCTCGCACTTAATCTTGATCCGGATCAGCATAATAGCGAACATTTTCATGAGATGTTTGATTACATCGCTCGATCGAGATTATTTTTTGCTTTCTGTGATTCGCCTAGACTTGTTAGGCAGTATATAGATTCCTTTTGGTCAACTGCTCATGAAGTTATGGTTGAAGGACATAGTTTTGTACGTGCTACTGTTGGAGGGATTACATTTGACTTCAACGCTGCAACGCTTCGTACTGTTTTGCATTTAGGTGCAGAACCAGAGGTAGAAGCAGAGGAAGAAGTAGAGTTGACGTATGAGTTTGAACTTCTTCTTAGATGTTTTCAGAGAATGGGGTTTTTCGGCGGGTCAAACTTCCTTTGATAAGAGTGGTTTTCAGGGAAGATGGAGATATCTTGCGTATGCATTGCTCGTGTGTTTGAGCAATCGCAAGGCTGGTTTTGATCAACTGTCTGCTCAACTGCGTCGCAGATGGTTGCATAGTGTATAATCGACCTTATCCTTTCTCGAGATACTTTTATCTGGAGTTTCTTGATCAGATTAATGCCAGGGGGAGGAAGAGATTTCTCTTATATCCTCGGTTTGTTATGGCCATAGTTAGACATTTCTGTCCTAACTTAGTGTATGACCAAGGTCCTCGCTACGTTCTTCATGCTTGGCCTTCGCGTCTTTTTGCTGATCTTGAAGCAAATACACGTAATGTGGCTGGTCTTAATGATCCACCACTTTTTGGTCACTTGATTAATCCAAACTATCGATCTCGTCTTGAGAATGATATGTTTGTGGATGATAATGATGAAGATTCTGATTCTGATGACTCAGAAAGTTCTGAGAATGCTTCTGCTAATGATTCTGATGATGATTCGTGATGATTCTGATAGTTCTGATGATGGGAATGATGAAGGTGTAGCCGATAGTTCAGACGGTTCTCTGCTGCTGCAACCGAGACAGACACAGATGAATCTGCAAGTGTCGCTGATCCCCTCGGAATGAGCGTCGAACTAAGTTGGTTCATGATGTCTCTGCTGCTTCCGAAAGTGATCATTCACATCAGTCTTTTGTTCAAGAAGGTGCTGCTTTACATAGAGAGCGTCGGAGTAAGGCATGTCATGCTGTTCCTGCTGTTTCTGATTCAGCTCACTCCGTTCATGATGCACATAGCCATATTCCTGACCGTGCTGCTCAGATTGATCCTGATGTTGCTGCTCAGAATGATTCTGAACTGCGTGGAATTTTTGACGATATGGATGATCCCGTGAACAGAGCCAGTTCGGTTAGTCCGGTGAAACGGACAGGGGGTGCTGATCTTAAGTATACCAGAACTAAGCGTAGACGTGTTGCTGAAGCTACTTCAGTAGCGATTCCTGATCCTCCAAGACCAACTGCTGCTGTTATTCCTGCTGTTTCTCAAGCACAAGTATTGCGTCCTCTGGTGGCTCCTTCCTTATCCTACAGACTTCCTTCAGATTCTTCGCTTGTTCGTCGTGTTGATCTTCTGGAGACTCAGGTTCGTACTTTGGAGTCTGATCTCACCGATACCCGAGCAGCCTTGACATTTTTGATCAACTGGGTCAAGAATCAAGGGGAGAAGTTCCTGAAGAGATTTGTAGATTGTCAGCGGTTCAACCAAGACGTCAGAATGACGATGATGATGCTGATAATGCTGGTGATAGGAATGATTCTCGCCCAGTTGAAGACAAAGGAAAGGGTGTAGAGATTGAGGGGGAGACAGGAGTGATACTTCTCATGCTGGTCCTTCTTGTGGTGCTGGTCCTTCTGGTGTTCCTCGTGATTCAGGTTTCTGATTTTGATTATGATAAAGATTATTAGATAGAATGTATATTCGATTGTATGTAATAAGTTATGACATGTAAATGTAATCTATCTTATTTCAATACAATTACATTTCATCTTATTATAATTATCATGATTATTCTTTGTATTCTGGTGTTCATTTTGTGTAAATCTTAATAGATGATCCAGATTATACAGATTTATTCTTTGATGGTGATGAGCTCGAGGAAGGTGAATTTGTTCCTGAACCAACCTAAACATATTCAAGAAGCCTTATGGGTTTGATGAAGTTTGGGACTCAATTCCTGAAGATCCATCGATTGAAGAAAGTAGGGTGTTAGATCTGAAGAGATCAGATGTTTGGGAAGAATGCTTCAAGTTCCATTCAGTAGCCAAACTAAAGTTTTACACTTTGTTGTATATGCTAAGAATGGTGATGCATTGATTCCTTCTGATTATGAGATTAACTTGACAAGACCATTCAGTCCAAATGATTTTCCAGTTCCTCTCAGAGATGATGATCCATTACATGTGGTTGATCGACATGTGCCCGAGAGAAGAATAATGAATGGATGGTCGATAGGGAAACTTGGAAACCAAATTGTATTGGACTCATATCTCAGACAAAGATGCTGCAAAGTACAAGACAATCATCTGGAGTTGGTTCTATGATGATGAACTGAAGCTGTTTGTTCTTAAAAGACCAGAAGGTTGTCAGTACTTAGCTTGGTGTAAGAGACATTTCAGGAGTTTATGTGAAGAGACTTACATGAACATGGAAATAATTGGATTATCAATCCAAGTGATGATGGTTTAGCTGATGTTGTCGGTAAGAATCTTCGTAATGATTTCTGGTTGAGAAAGAACATGAAAGATTCAGACAAACCGCAGTTTAAGATTGAACCAAGACCGAAGAAAAGAGTGGTCAAGCCAGATAAAACTGTTGAGTATGTTCAACATGACGTCAAGTGTATGATCAAAGTCCCTGCCAAGAAATGGGCACAAGACGTCTTGGACAAGATGGATAATTGGAAATTGATCGAAACTCTGGTGAAGCGAAGATGTATGCAGACTCGAAGAAGATTTTGTTGAGAAAAGTATATGATCCGATGCTTGGTGAACTTCTCAAGAAATGATCTAAGAAGTTATACGATACAGAATGTTCATTCTTGCCGTTTTGGAAGCATGAAGAAAGCCGTTATCGTAAGATTCTTCAACTTTGCTTACATGAAGATATCCATGCAAATAGCAGAAGATTGTTATTTGATGGATGACCAGATTTTGAAGACTGAAGAAATCGAAGGTGCTGCTGTCAAGGGGGAGTTTGTTGATGCACGTTGATGTGACAACAGCAACTTAGATTTGATCTGTCTTTTAGATTAAGACATTATGTTACTTTATGTCGTATCTATATATATGTAATTGATAGATTATGGACTTTATGTTTTGGTAATGATCGATTACATGTTTTGGTGTTATATATATGTTATGTATGATGTTTGTTGTGTGTTATACAAGTACAAACATAATATGTGTTAGGATTCCTTGTTGATGAAACATTTAGGAATATACCAAGTCTTACATCTAACGAAGATAAAGAATATCTTCGTTAGAGGCAAACGAAGATAAACTTCGTTTGGTACAAACGAAGATTAACTTCGTTACATGGGCTGGGCTGCTAAGTTCGTAAGAACAAAGCCCAGCAAGCCCAGTTTCGATCTGAAACATATATATACGAATGAATACCTAAATTGGGATCACATTCGACATACACATACACCAGGCGACTAAGTTCGTTCTATAGCTTATAGAAACGAATATAGCATCATACGGCTGATTATTTACTTGATAATTAGCGATATACACGATAACTAATCAAACTAGTTATCTCGTGAGGATTCCGCACTCACGACATAACAATAGACGATCTCGAGAGCGATCTGTAGCTTGAGGCTATCGAGGGATTCACATCTCAAGGCGTAGCAATCACTTTGCCTTTTTTTGCATTACACACAACCTAATCTTGACCCGAGCATCGCAATACACTACAAAGTCATCAATCCTTCAGGCAGACTCAAAATCGGTGCATTACATAGCTTCGTCCCACTGCTTTCCTTCCTTTTTGTCCAACACACCGTAATAGTTTCACATTGAACCAACTCCTCGTCATAGCTTCAGACCTCAATATCCTCCTCTAGGGTAAGTGGGTGAACAACACCATAGTCGACCTATCCTGAGGAATTAACCCACGAAGATACTCTCTATATACCTTTGTTCTCAGGTTCAACAAAATATGGAACGAGCGCTTGAGATTCATTACAGCGGGTAGTATATCCATCATGATCCGCACCGACCATCTTATGTTCCAAAAACTCTCGTTCCAGCTTCACCAGTTCAGTTGTTGTGCATAACTTTTTCATCATCAACTCTCTGAAGTTATACCAAGACATCGCCTTTGCCACTAATCTGCCTCTGATTCGGCACTGAGTGTTCCCCCAAGACAGCAGCTTTTAGTGAAAGAGTTTGCCACATACTTGACCCTTTGTTCAGGAGTACACTAATACCTCACACTAACCAATCACAGCTTCCATCTCTCTTTAACCATTGAATAAACTTGACTTAACTGCTCACTCTACCATCCTACCATCTTGCACGCCACAATCCTTAAATTTTTTTTAAGTACACAAGTCTGACGCCACTTCTAAGTCCCATTGGCACATTCCCAAGTCGAATTCCTTGATCAACGTCTTCATAATATTCACCATCCTGATCATCCTCAGCGTCCTCATACTGAGCATCTTCATTCTCTACATTTTGTGCATTCTGCGCATTTTGTGCGAGTATAGTATTAACCACTTGGGTGATCATGAAAATCATGGCTGGGTCTGGTTGCATTCCAGCTTGTCATTAGTGGTTTCATTTTCAGCTTCACCACGACGGCGTCCACGACTACTACCTCGGCCGCCACCACGGCCTGCACCACGACCAACTCCACGACCAGTACCTCGACCTCCAGCTTGTTCATTTCCACCTGCACCGCACCAACCACCTTGACTACCTCAGGCCCAGTGCCACGACCATACCACGGCCTCCACTCCACTCCGTCCAGTTCCTTGACCAATACCACCGACCTTGACCAGAGCCTTCGTTTTCACCACGGCCTCTTCCACGACCGCCGTAGTTCCAGCACTA